>NW_028143756.1:0-45613 GCF_977018435.1 Lepisma saccharinum
CACACGTGTGTTCAGTCATATTACTCAGTAGTGTAAACGTATTGTTTCTACGCCATACTTAGTAGGTATTGTCTTTCAGCCTCTTTTTTTATCAATTGAATATCACTTTTTGACATATTTTGACAATTTTTTGTCGATGTTTTAGCGTTTAGCGATGTTTTAGTAAATTTCCCTTTTTTTCCCACTCATACTTGGTAGGTATGCATTTGTATCCTCTTTTTTTATCAATTGAATATCAGTTTTTGACATATTTTGACAATTTTTTGTCGATGTTTTAGCGTTTAGCGATGTTTTAGTAAAATTTCCCTTTTTTTTCCCACCTCACACTTGTAGGTATATCACGATCTTACGTGATATAACTTAACCTATCCTTTTCTTTTATTATTACGTGCTAAACTACACGAGAGCCTCTACATGCTTTGACCTACTTTAGAGTAGACCCAAATGGAGAGTTCAACGACAGAAAGTGAGGCTCGGAGTGAGGCTCGGTGAGGCTCGTCTTAATGGTTTTCTCTTGTAAGGCATAAGCCTCATTTTCTCGCAGTGTTGCCAACACCTCACTCGATCACGATCTTACGTGATATAACTTAACCTATCTTACGATTTTTTTTTTTTACGATCTTCAGTGATATAACTTAACCTATCATTTATTCTTTTTATTTGCACAACGAACTGTAGTAGACCCAAATGGAGAGAGAGTTCACCAACCGAAAGTTGGGGGCTCGGTGAGGCTCGACTTAATGGTTTGCTCTTGTAAGACACAAGCCTTATTTTCTCGCAATGTTGCCAACATCTTACTCGATCACGATCTTACGTGATATAACTTAACCTATCTTACGATTTTATTTTTTTACGATCTTCAGTGACCTATCATTTTCTTTTATTTGCACACCGAACTAACTTACATTATATTTTATATAACCTTGTTGATCTTTTTTAGTAAGTGGCAATTTTTTTAGGATTTTTTTTTTTTAAAACTGTTCCGTCACCCTCTCGTTCTTCACGTCGTGGACGAAGGACTTCTCTGCGACCAGGATGACGCTACATAGAGTATCCTCGGGCAATGGACTGTTGAACTCGCAGACGACCTTGATGTTGGTTCGATCGTTGACCACCACCTGCTTCCTCTTCGTGGTGTTGATGACGGTCATGGGTCTGTGGGTTTTGAATTCGCTGGGCGTGTAGTACATGTCCACGCTTCCCTCGGTCACGCGCTTGTAAGCCGAGAACGCTTCGTAAAGTTTGAGATAATCGTCTTTGGTCATGTCGAGGTTGTAATTCTCGCGCGGGAACACTTCGTTCCTACCATTCTTCAGATAAACGTTCTTGATCTTGCAGTCGTCGAATTTGCTTAAATCTTTTTCCTGATTGTTATCGCGCCCGGTCTGAAAAAGTACAATGACGAAATCTGGCATGTCGAACTGTATGTTGCCCGACCCTGTGGCCGAGTGGTTAGCACATCGCGCTGCGACGCCAAGGATCCCGGGTTCGAATCCCGGTCGGGTATGGTTGTTTGTGATTGTCCATTTTCATCCATTTCATCATTTCATCACTCATCCCCATCTTCGCAAATTAGCCAAGAGGCACAAAACGCGAAGTAAAATAAACTAAATCAACAACAACTGTATGTTGTTGAACTGCGTCGTCACATCGAATTCCATGTGACTTCCGGACGCTATCTTCTGCACGCACTGGTAACCGTGAAAGTGAATCGGTACCTGCGGACTCTTCAAGATCTCCGCTTTGTACTTGAGGGCGTAGTTGGTTTCGTATTCCACCACCGGCATTCTCAACTCCATGCTCCGGATGACGCACTTGGCTGCTACGGGTAAAGTGTTGGCTATCGGCGTGCCGTCTGCGTTCAAGTTGGTGTATCGCATCAGTGCGTCGTTGTCGTTGGCAGCTCTTCGAAACGTGATCCTCAGTCCTCCCTTCCACATGATTTCCTTGTAGTCCGAGAAGAAACCAGGCAGCAGACGCATGGGAAAGAGCACCGTGTGACTTCTCGTCGATATTTTGGTTCCCGCTTCGAACCCTCCCGCCTGATAGTATGCTGCGTCCGTTTTGGATAATTTCAACGTTCCCACTGCCGTCGACGTGATGCCTGGATAATCTATTCTGTCGATGACGGTGTTGTGTTTCCTCACCTCCACCTGCGAGAACAGGTGAGGCACGAAGTTGTCCACGAGTATCAAATTTGCTGCTGCGGGAAACGCGTCTCCGCTTTCTTTCTTCACCACGTCGAATTGAAGGTAGAGGTCCGCTCTGTGAGGATGAACGAACCCGTCGCCTACGTCCACGTCGTATTCGATCTCCCGGTTCGCTTCGTTCAAATTGGCGAACGTGCGACGGTTGGGAGGGAAAGATTGCAACTCGTAACTTTCGATTTGTTCCATTTTCACTATGTATGGTTATTTATTATACGTTGATCTCCAGGATGGCAGTGGTCGTTGCACCTGCGAAATCCACTACGTCTCCTTTCTCGTTCGTCACCACCAACTCTATGTCGTCTATGCGGTTGCGACATACTGGAAAATAGATCGGCGAAGAAGGTGTGTAGATGATCGGTTCCATGAATTCGGAACTTGGTTTGAAAGTGGCTATGATTCCCGTCTGCTTGTGACTTCCCAGCAACCCCCCGTCCGAGGATTTCGTGATCATGCCTTCCGCTACGTTGCAGTGTACGTTCAGAGTCTCTATGGCCAAGAATTTAGGAATGTTGGTTGCTACGTGCTTGATGCCAGCTTCGAGTTTTGTGTCGTTCTCGAAACCTAAAAGTTCTCCCATGGTGCCCAGGTCCACGGTCTCCGTCGCCGACACGATTTCCACTCTGTGCGTGACCGAATTTTGAGAAAGCTACGTGCCTTTGGGTAATTGAGCTTGCAAAGTGGAAAGATTGTATTGGCCTGGCGTGACGACGATATTTTCGCTTCCGACGCTAATTTTGTTGTTGTGCTCCGTGACGTTAGGTATGAGGTACATGCTGTAGAATGCACGCAGAGCTACGGATTTAGGATAGACGATGTCGTCGTGCAGCGTGAGTTTCAAGATCGAAGATTCGCTCGTGAGATGGAACACGCCCATCCTAGTAATGCTGTTTCAGATTCCACAATGCTTTCTGGAAATCCTCGATCGTAGGCTTATTTATTTTAGAGAGAAACGCGAGCACGGAGAGACAGAGATGACCGCAGTTCTCGTCTCCGAAATTTTGAATGCGTTCGTCGTTGTAGTATATATAGGTTTTGTTCTTTTTCAGATAACGAACTAAATTTGTAGGTGGAACGCCTCCGAAAGAATCGAAAACGAATGCTTTGTTGTCGTCGTTTTTGTGGTAACATATCCAATGCGTGCCTGGATTTTCTTGACTGTCCAAGTTGACTACTCCGCATTCTCTTCTTTTGACGGTTGAAGGTAACGAGTCGGACATGAAAACTCCTCTGAAGTGTTTGATTTGTAACGGTACGATCAGAGATTCAATGTCTCGGTTGGTGAGTGCTGCTGTTTCTTTTTTTAAACTTTTTCATCACGCCCTTCCCCCCTTTCTTCTCCATGGCCAGGTTGTGACGTTTCTGTTCTTCCAATTCCGCCTTGTTCTTCTTCGAGTCGATGACGGTTTTCGCGATGGCGGCGCTTCCGCCGGCCAAACTTCCAACGGCCCCCAATGCTGCCAGGATGGCCGGGATGCTGAATATGAAACCTCCGATCTTTTGCTGTTTCCGCGAACGTTGCAAGCGTCTCAATTGTGGAGTGCTGAGAAGTAATTTCATTCCGTGTCCTTTCGACAAGCAAGAACGTTTCTTCTCGCGTTGTTTCTTGGTGAGTAACCCATCGAGGGCACCTAGATTTTTTAGATTGGAGTATGGTATCTGGTACACGACACCCTTGGGCTTCATGTTGATGCTCTATATATTTTTTTTACGGTATGTTATTTTTATATATAAATGTTCTGAGATTTTTTTTTGTTTCGTGTAATTTTTTTTTCACGGTATGTTATTTATATATAAATGTTCTGAGATTTTTTTTTGTTTCGTGTAATTTTTTTTTTCACGGTATGTTATTTATATATAAATGTTCTGAGATTTTTTTTTTGTTTCGTGTAATTTTTTTTTCAAGGTATGTTATTTTATATATACTCCGTGCAGCCGTTACACAAATTCTATTACGTGCTTTGTTTTCTTACTAAGAAGTTCCTTTGTTCCCTTGTACACGATTCGAGTTTTGTTCTCGATTAAAATAGATAGCTGTATTGTCCATCGAGCAACAGACGCACCTTGGGACCATACTGGGTAGAAACAATTGAACCGGAAGTTATCGTCTAAGGTTTGCCGACTTCCAATTCCTGAATTTTTACATATTCGACTGACAAATTTAGCATTTGTTTTAATGCTTGGAGGTCACTCATTTTTTTTTCAGTCATATCGAAGAGAAAAATTTCAGGGTGTTATAGAAATTTAATTTTTTTCACAATGTGTGTTATTTATATATACCGAAGATTTTTTTTTTCACGATGTGTGTTATTTATATATCAAGTTTTTTTTTTTGACACGCATATATTGTTATTTTTTTTTTAACGGAGGAAGAAAGTCCGTGCTTCCGACAACGCGATGATGTGCGTTATGATATCTTCAGTTTCCTGCTTAGACTTGCGCCAATCATCCGTGTATCGTCTTCTTCCCTGCCTCGCCTCGTGCAGTTCGTCCATTCTCTTGTTTAATTTTTCCCCTGCGGCCGAAAGAAGAGTATCGAGATCGCCGCACCTCATTCCACTGATCTCCCGAAGACGGTCCTTGACAGCCATTTCACATGGGATTCGAAATGCCGGCGTCGTTTTAGCTATGATCAAAAGTTTCCCTATATCCTCACAATCTCCGTTTACTGCCTGTTTGAATATTTTTCTAAGCAGTTCGTGCGGCAAATCAGTTATGCAAGCCATGTTGTTTTTTACTGTATGTTATTTATTTATACACCCCACCCAAATTTTTGTTTCGTGTTCATGGCGATGGTGGTGCCCAGTGCGGCGACCCGTTCACCCAGCGATGCGTCTCTGCTGACGAATCTTTCGAAAGCTGCGTGCTCTAACTTTCTGTCTGCTTCTTGACGTGCATCCAGATCGGTGCGAGTGGTGTTGTAGGCGATGTCGTGATCTTTGCATGCCGCGTCCAACGGATTCACACCCTTGTCTCCTCTCTCCAATCTTTTCTCGAGTTTGGTACCCGGTCCGCAGTACTGGTAGCCAGGTAAATGCATCTCGAAAGGTAACTTGTTGATGATGTCGTTTACGAGTCCCTTTCTTTCGGCCACGTTCCAGAATCTCGGAGGCAGCGTGTTGATGATTTTGATGAGGTAACCTATACCCTTGTCGTCGTTCACGATGAAGTTGGAAAGTTTAGTGCTGATCATGTCCACGATGCCAACCTTCTCGTTGTAGAAATTACGATTGCCTGCATTCTCTTCGCCGGCTATCACCAACAATCGGTCCACGAGCTTCCTCACGTCGTCCACCCAAACGAATTCTTTGGGTAACGTGTTGTAGCGTTTGACGCCGCTGCCTGTTTTGACCTGGTTCCAAATCGGTTTGATGAGATTCCTGTACTTCTCACCGCTGCTCGATTTCACCCTATTCTGCGAGGCGTCGTTGTTTTGGTACAAGGCATCCGTCATGATCAAAATTTCCTTGTAACTCTGGTAATCTTCGTCGGTGTAATCTTTCGGCTTCTTTTTGGCAACGAGTTCCCACAGTCCCACCGTACCCGGATACCTGGTCCAACTATCCTTCTCGCCTAAATTAACTTTAATGTCGTTGCCTTCGAAGGTCACCTTCGATTTCCCAATCTTCCACACCACACCGCCGCCTTCGTTGGTTTCCATGCTCGGATACAATCCGAACACTTCATCCTTGTCGAATTTCCCCGTGCTCAGGTAGTCTCGTGCCAAAGGTCCCAACTCGATCTTATCCGAAGACGTGCTACCTATGGCTCGACGTCGTGCCGGTACATCCTTCAGTTCTAACGGCGTCAAAGGAATGCTCGAAATGGGCGTGGGTACAGCATAACTTTTCGCTGCAAGTGGTACGAGTTCGTTGATCAAATTTTTATTTTGTTCCGTGACACTTTTAATTTCTTTACCTAGACCGCTGATGGCGTCGATCACAGGTTGATCTTGACGTTTCTTCGCTTCGTAGGATCCGCGATTCTCGGATTTCCAACCTTTGAAGCGTTTCACGAGGTATTCCCGCAACTTGAGATTTTCGTCTTCTTGAAATTGACGTTTTGACATTTTTCTATATACGTTGAAACGTTTCTGAAACGTCGAATTCTCAGCCTATACGTTCGGTTCTCGTAGTTTTCTGCTGTCACCCGCTTGAGACTATCCACTTTTTCTAACACTCACTTTTTGTTGTAATGGTTATTTTATATATGCTTGTCAGACATTTGAAAAAAAATTGTTTTTTTTTTTCAAATTTTATTTTTTAGATTCTCGACTTTTGATTTTTTTTGGATTTTTTTCTTCTTGTTGCAAATCTGAAATCGTCCTCTTGTTAGCCTTTGAGACGTCTAGATAAACGTTTATTTTATTTCTATATTTTCCATGGTTTGCTTTTCGAGTCATGTCAATGGTCACGAATCCGAAATCACCTTGGTTCCAACAGTGGGAGCAGAATTGAGAAAATAGATTGTAATTCATTTCAGCCCCTACGTAATCATCGTGTGCGTGTTTTAAATTGGTGTGGTCTTGTCGAAACAAGCAAATGAAATTAGCATTGTCGCGTAGCAGTTGTTTCGGAACCTTGGAAAAAGTTTGTGCCAGGTAGAAACAATCCAATCCTTTGTGACGTCCTCGAGTGAAAAAATTACGAATCTCGTTTTGATTTTCCAAGATCATGTCGTCGAACACCACAACGGAATTCTCGAGACAATCGTCCAGTGGAATGATTTCGGATGCGAAAGTTGCAATGCCCAGTCCCTCGTACAGTTTCATAAGTTGCTGGTATTTCGCTTGTTCGAGACTTTTCGAAAATACGTAGAGGTGTCTGTTTTCCCAGTCTAACCAATTGGGTGCGAGGATAAAATTATCAATGAGCAGTGTCGTCTTTCCGCACCCCGAAGGTCCTACGATCAGACATCGTATGCTGTCGGGGAGCAATTCGCCGTTTCTTTTCTTCGTTTGATTTTCCGAATCAGGTAGACGTTTCACGACATTCCACGTACTCATGGAATCACTTCGTTCGAATCGATCCAACTCGTGTCCGGAAGTCCCAGCCATTTCACCAAAAGTTTGTCACCTCTCTTGCGCAAAACTTTCTCGATGAGGTACGTGTCGGGGTATTTAGTTTTAGAGAGTTCCTCCTCGTAGAAGCGCCCCAATAAAATTTCACCGCCACTGTCCTTTATTATATACGTGTGACGGTTTCCGGGTAGAACTCGAACTACGGTAAAAAGTTCCGTGCTCCAGTTTCGTGTGAAACCCCTGTCGAGCGTTCGCTTCAATTTACTGACCCTCACCTGGTCTCCAATTTTGTATTTAGGTTTTTTTGTCGTGGGTGTGTACTTTGGACAGTAAACGCTAGAAATTAAACGTTGCTCGTCGGACTTGGTAACGTCAGCTGGCTTCATGCCTATCGTTGTGTGCCGTGTGTGATTATAGTCGTTAACGAGTTCCGGAAGAATGGTGACCCACTTGTAACTTCCCTGAAGCGTAAAGCGTGACCACATGCGCGATTTCAGAGTGCGATTAAATCTTTCCACGATGCTGGCCTTGACGTCACTGAAGGTCGAGTAATGTCGAACGTCGTGTTTCCGAATAAACTTTTGGAATACGGCATTGTAAAATTCCTTCCCCTTGTCCGTGTGCAGAAACCGAGGTCGTCTGCCGCCGCTTTCGCGAAAAATTGTCTTGAATGCTTCCGTGACGCATGTTCCTGTTTTCGCCTTCAAAGGTAGAGCCCATGCGAATTTCGAAAACGTGTCTATGACGGTGAGGAGGTACTTGTTGCCCTTGTTCAATTTATGTACGTTTTTTAACTTGCCGCTGCTCATCTCGACGAGGTCGCTTTCCCAGAGGTCGTCGATGCCCTTGGTTACCACCGCCAAACGTTCGTAGTTGCGGCGTGCAGGTTTATGCAATTCTTGGACGATGGCTTGCCTAGACATTTTTTTAGAGATTACGTTTGAAGAGAAGCACCAGCGTGATGGGATTCAAAGAGGGTGGCACTTCACTCGTGTTTTGAACGATCAGCTTATCGCCGGCACTCACGTCGAAAACGGTAAGATCTTCGTCTTCGTGTATTTCATATATGTTGCGCGTTTCGTTCCAACGGGCCAGAGGAATGTTTCCTGCTTTCTGGACACCACGATTCGATATCAACGTCATGGTGGGAACGCTAGCTTTTCTGCCGTGAGACCAGTACGAAAATTCGTTTATCTGAATCGTGCCATCGAGGAGAAACTTGTAGTATGGATGATAAGGATGCAACATGTACAGTTTGTTACCTTCGACGAACGTGGAGATTCTCTGTTGATTGGGTACGCTGTTGATTTCGATGGCTTGCAAGGTGAACAATTTGGCGAATTTAGTGTCGACGCCGAGCAGATTACTGTGAACGTGTCCGAGTTTATTTTCGATGGGCAGCAAATGCTCGACTATGGTATCCGTTACGGCAGAAAATGACGGTTTGATTTTCACTTCCACGTTCAACTGCTTGTAGTTTTCGTTGAGTTCTTGCAACTTGGCACCGAAAGAGGCCAGCGTCGATTCCTGCGTGGATTCCAGCACTCCAACTTGATCTCTGATGTTGACGACAATGTTCTGAAGGTTCTCGACTTGATTCAATTTCGAGCTTTTCTCGGTAAGATCGTTCACGATGCTTCGCATCTCTGTAAACTGCGTGTGAAGGTCGGCGACGCTCTGCGAAGTGGGCAACGTCGACACCAGCGAATTGATTTCGTCTCGAATCTGTTCCACGTTCGCCGTTTCCGTTTCCAGTCGTTTCAGCATTCGAGATATGTTCTTTTTCAAAGCGTGTAATTCTTTGGAGGTGGGGAGATTGGCCACCCTACTCTCGAGATCGCTCAACGAACTTTTGATGTCGCTCGAATCGGATAGTGCCGTCACCGCCGTTTTCAATTTTTTCAAATCTTCGCTCGAAGGTACGCTCGTCCGTAACGATTCCAAGTCACCCTGTATGTTGTCCAGTACGTGATGAAAATGAGCAAGATTCGTTTCGACGTTCAAATTTTCCAAATATTCGATCTTCTGCTGAACCGTGCTTAACGTGTCTTGAATGCTCGTCAACGCTCTTGCTTCAGCGTGAATATTTTTAATTTCTTCGTTGATCAACTCCAAAGACGCCTGAAGCGTAGCGATGGTGATTTGAATGTGTTCGATATCTCGATAAGCCTCCAATTGAATTTTTATGTTCGCGACGCTTTTACCGATGACCTGCAGTTCGTCTGACGATGGTAGGTTCGTCATGGTATCTTCCAAAGTCTGCAACTTGGATTTAATTTCTTCCAACGTGCCGGTGAATTCTTCTTGTAATTTAGAAACGACGACATGCAAGCGTTCCACATCGATATCGTTCACGACGGTTTGAAGTTCAGAGAAATTCTTTTCTATTGCGGAAGTTCGTTCTTCGATTTCGAGTTTCAATTTTTCCAAATCTTCATTTTTCGATTGAAATTGCTGTAATTTGGCCAAATCATTTTGAAGCGAATCCACGCTCAACTGTATATTTTGAACGTTGTCGTAAGAAGGTACGTCAACATAATTTTTTTTGAGCGTTTTCAGTTCGGAATCGATTTTCAGAATGGGGTCGAGACATTGCGTTTGGAGCGTAGCGATCTCCGACTCCAAACTTTTGTTTAAGGTCTCCTGCAAAGGGATCAAATCGCTCCTCAACTTTTTGACTCGGACATCCAACATGAGAATCTCTTCTGCATGGTCTACACGCTTGGTGTGGCCGAAAATGTCGTTAGGCATTTTGTTAACGGTTATTTATAATAGGATAGGTGATTCGTAATTCTACGAAGAGAGGAACGAGTTTGTCGTAATCTCCTAGGAGTTCCACGTAAAGATAATCTCCTGCAGACACATCGTACGCCATGTTAGAAAGCATCTTGTCGTGCTTGATTCGAAAAATGTTCTTGCCGGTAGATATTTTGATTTTTCGCCCTTCGTTCTCCGGATTCACGGTGATCCGAAGTTTCCCTTCGATCGGAATTTCGTAAAAATGTAAATTGTTATTGAAGACGTAAAAAATCTTGCCCACATCATCATCCAATTTTGTCCAAATACTGTTGAGGTGAATGATCAACAGACCATTGAGTTTAGTTAACATGGAAGGTAGAAATTCATGATCTGTCGTCGTGCGGTGTACAGTCTCCATTGTTTGCTTTCGGAAACCAAAAAGATTCATTGTCCTTGATAGTTATTTATCGTGTATGTGAGACAGTTTACGTTTATTTTTTTTTTCATTTGCATTGCCTACAATTTTTACTAATTTCTAAACGATAGTGTCCCCAAGGCAACGTGTGGATTCCGCAAGACAAAATACATCTTTTATCGTCATGCGGATCTAATGCTACTTTCCTAACTTTGTTTGTTGTAATCACGTGGTCTACACTTTGGATTCTTTGTTCTATACTTAGTATCGTCGATTGTGAGTAATGGCAATCGATGTAATAGTGGAAGGTGAGTTTGTTCTCCACCGTATTTTTGCCCACACCTTTTGCTTTCTTCGTGACGCTACTCTCTGTTCTCATGGCATACATCTTCGAACGCAAACCCGCGAACTCGACAATAATATCACCGTTACATTCATCTTTCAGTTTACCTAGGACTTTTTTGTTACGAGATGGAATTCCAAATCTGTTGGGTTGAGGATACGCAGAAGTATCGAAATACTCAAGCATGGAAGGATTTTTTATGTCTTCATAGAGGTTAGGTGTTTGTATGCTGTAAATGAAGCTGTCGGTGTCCGTGTACAAAAGTGATATTTTATCATTGAAGAAGGGTTTCATCACGTCGTAATGAAATTCGAACATGTAAAGTTTCGACAAGTCGGGAACCGTTGCACCAACGTAAATTGGTTTTCTGAATTTTATCAATTTTATATCTAGATTGAAAAGTGCCAAATTCTCGTTGTAAATTTTTCTCGTCTTGAATCTAGGATCGGCCACCCACTTCATGCATTTATTTTTATCTGAAACCATTTTCACTTCTACGTGATTCCGCACGTTTTCCATCGTCTTGCCATACACCGCGTTATTCATCAATTTAAAAAAATCTTTGTCTAAATCGGAATCTTGTTTGTTTCAATGTACGGTTTGAGCCACTCGGAATGTTTAAACTTGAGGACTCTTCTAATCTTCGCTACCTTAGCACCCTTCCCGATCAAGAATCGGAGATTCGAGTAATGAACAACGTATCTCTTTTTCCCCTCTAGAGTCAATAAAAGCTTGCATTGATTAGAATGAGGCGAAGATTTGAACTCGGATGCCGGTGGTAAATCGCTGAACAGATCGTGTAAATGGTCGGGGAATTCTATATCCACCTCTGCGAAGAAGCCATACTCACTATCATCGAAATTTTCTATGTCTATTGATGCCCATTCGAATTCCCCGTAAGGAAGTTTCTGTACCATGGCATGTCCGTAGAGATTATTAACGTCGGCGTAGAAGATGTAATTCGATGCTAGATTTGAATCATAATCTTCTTTCATGTGCACGTTGTTGGCTTTTGCATATCTCTGTACACATTGCACCATCCCGCCCCGAATCCCCCTCTCGATGAAAAGTAACATGTCCACGTCCGATATCAGTTCCAGCTTGACCTTTGTCTGGAATAACATTGTCGACCACGCTAATCCCGGTAGGCTGTAGAAATACGCTGGATCTAATTTATAAATATTCGTTGCCGTTTTCCTGAACGCTTGAAAAACATCCGCGAGTATCGTCACGTCTAATTTTAAGTAGGCATCGTGGTAGTCTCCGAGTGTCCTACATCCTAATTTCTCCCACATGAGTTGCGCGTGTTGGTATTCTTCGTCCGTGATTCCTTTCTCTCTGAGTCTGCTGTAAAATTCTCTTGGAGGTGGGAGAGCGTCGTCGTTAAATTTAGAACCATCACTAACGTATTCGTAAGGATAAATCCCTTTACGTCTAACGAGTTCTATGTCTACGTTGGGAAAACTAGCTTTTGTAATTTTGAATTGTTCGTCTAGAAGTTTGCTGGCAAGAGCGTCCAGACTTGCAGAGAGAAATCTGTACGAATCCAGAAACCTCATCTCGATGGTATTTTTAGTCTCGGGAATCATAACTTTCTTACTTATAGAGATGTATCGTTCTTCGTTTTGAGCAAGAATATCTATTTTTTGAGCGTCGTATCCGAGTTTCCTAATTAAGGGATGAAAATCGTAATTAGAGCCATTGTGAAAGAATATGGGGACGAATTTTGGTTTTTGGATTTTGAGGTTGCATGCATTGCAGATTCCGCTTATGAAGCGACCGTCCGTATGCGAATGGTGAAACACTTTACGATTGTCGTCCGTGAAGTGGTTATCACACACGGGACACTTGACGGTGTCGTAGTAATTTTGAAGTTCGATAGCAGATAACGGAAGCATCGGTTTCGATGTTTGCAGCATGCATCCAATTGTCCCAACCTCCTCGACCATCTTTTCGAAGAAGCGTTCGATTGCATCGGGTCCTCGGTATACGTACGGTTCATCTATTTTATCCTGTCGCACGACAACGTAACCGAAACTGTTTGGTTCGTGTAGCTGGTAAGGTGTGGTGGAAGAAAGTTCGGGATCCGGATCGCAGTACGAGAGTGGTTTGAGGAACGCCTCGAAATCAGCAACGATCATGGCCGGATGTTCCAACAACGCCTTGTGCATCCTGAATTCTTCCACTTCGTTCTTTTCGGGCATCAACATTCGAACCGGTCTGTTGTTGCCGCAATATATTTTATGTTCGGCAAGTTTATCGATAGCAATCTGACGTCCAGTGTATTTTCGATAATCGACTCGTTTTATATCGTTGAATGTGGTTAGGCATCTCGGGCAAACTTCGATGTTGTTTGCATACTTGGTAGTTTGACTTCTGACCAAACGTGATAGTGAACGAATGAGACAGTAATGGTGAACACTGTCGTTTGAAATTAGAAGAAGATTAATCACACGAGCATCGTCATCGTCGACATCGCTTATCCTGACGGGATGCACGACATGTTTATCCAACGTATGGGAATACACGTTGATGATTAAGCGTTTTCCTTCTGCATCTCGTGCTCGTGTTTCGAATTTTGATATATCAGAAATGGTCACCGGGTATTCGATGCCTGTCATTGCATTTTCCAGTTCAGGTTCATGCTGCTTGTAATGATAAACCCGTTCTGGATGATTTGACGAATGAATCGGGTGAAGTTTCGCCAACACACACCAAAGAAAACATTTATCATCTATATTTTGAATATTCAGCACAGCTTTTTTATTTTTAATATCCACTGGAAGAGGAACGTAGCTGGATGCACGAAGAGGCGAGAATTGGTTCACGTAAACGGTTAACGTGTGAGGACTTCCACACAGAGACCATCCCGACCCTTTAGCCTCGAAATCGTCATGTTTCTTAACCAGTTCATTTGAAAGATCAGAATAAAATCCGTCCAAATTACCGACATCCGCCAAATGAAGAGCCTGGTTTTTTGTACGATGATAAAAAATACTTTTTGTACCATCGACTTTTTCGTATTCGGAAAATAGATCAACGTATACTTTTATGGAATTATTTTCCAATTTATTTTTTAGAATATTTATCACGGATGTTTTCGTTTCACGCAAGAAACTAAGAATGTCTCAGCCTGGTTCCGAAGTAAAAGAGAAATCCTGAATATGACGGTTGAATGCAGATCTAATTGGTTTGCGTTCATCCGATAATTTAACTTGTTTGGAAGTAGAAGCTTCCGTTTCTGGATCATCGATTTTTCTTTTGAATGTTACTTGTTCGGTCGTTGGTTTGCAAATTTTAAGGTGTTTACTTAAATTTGGAATGCTGATCATCTTTCCGCATCGAGCACAAGACTTAGAAGGTAACGAACGATTAATTCTCGAACCTGTTTCGCTACATCTTGCCCTGTGTACCGATAAATTGATCCTTGAGATTAGCTTCCCACAAGTAACACATTCAGTTTTATCATGTTTTCGATTGAAACTGGTGGTGGATGCCATTATGTTTTCTCCAAAATCACAGAAATCAAAAAGTGTCTAGTATATATAGCGATACAATTTTCAGGTATGTTATTTTATATAGAATATTTTGGGTGTGAATACAAAACTCGAGAATTCAATCTACACTGTGAATAGAATTTTCAGGTATGTTATTTTATATAGAATTTCTTGGGGGTGATTACAAAACTCAAAAAATTCAATCTATACTGTGAATAGAATTTTCAGGTATGTTATTTTATATAGAATTTCTTGGGGTGATTACAAAACTTAAAAATTCAATCTATACTGTGAATACAATTTTCAGGTATGTTATTTTATATAGAATTTTCTCGGGGTTCATACGTCCTTCTACCCGAGCGGGCCTCTCCCCTTCAACGTGAACTTTTGGGAGTGGCGCGAATTCCACACCGGAACCAGCAAGCACCGAAGTGGATGTTTATCGCGGCAATATGAATCCCCAACCGGCTGCAAGGAAGCGGATCTCCACGTGTATTTCTCGCCCGACACGCTAAACGCCCCACGTGCATCCGCAAGATCATGGCCTTGCGTAAAAAAGATCAAGGAAGCCAAGAATTGCGAGAAGACCTTGCCGCCGGGCAAACTGCTAGAAATGGACGCGAAACAGAACACTGCTAAATTAATGATGAACAGCATGTACGGTCAGATGTACGAGCTGAAAGATATTCCGGAAGAGATTCGAACTCAGGTGAACCAATTTTACGTTCGAAGGCCGTACGGGAAAACGTGGGGCTCGTTCGTTTCGAAGAATCCCCAGCTTGCGCTTCTCTAGTTACTTTTCTCTCGCGAACCATCTTATTGAAATCGCGCGACGTAGTTGAAAATTTCCCCTCGAACCCCAGCGTCCGCGCATGATGTACATGGACACGGATTCGCATTTCATCCTCATGGAAAAACGCCATCAGGCTAATCTGATCGATCACCTGCACGAGCGGTTGGTTCCCGAACTGCGGGTGAAGGTCGAATTCGTACAAAAATTTTTTTTCGCGCTAACCAAAAAAAAATACGTCGTGCAGCTGACCGACAGCGACGAGGTGCAATTTAAAGGGTTGAGGACCGCCATAGATGTGCGAGAGAGAAATTTTCTGCTCACAATCTTGAAGAAAGCGTGGGGCGAATACTTCGACACGGGATATCGAACCACCGACTCGGTCGATCAGATCGTCACGAGCATCGTGTGGCCCACGGCGAAGGCTTACTTGGAGTTCGTGCAAAGGCACGCGACTCAATTCGATCTGGGGAGGAAGCTCGATCTGTCAGCTCCGCTGGCTAGTTTCAAAAGCGACTGCATCAACGCTCTGGCTTGACGTCACGTTTTCGAGAAGGTTTTCGGAAAGGATCCGGCCAAGTACCTGCGAACGATTTTTCCGAACACCGTCTGCGACGGCCACGTTCTCAACGAATTCACGTGGAAGACCCAGCATCGTTTCCACACGCATTATTTTCTCGGCTGGGGTCTGATCTATCGATTCTGCTGCATCATCCCAACGTTCTTCATCATACACTGCAACATTAATTACTTGGTGTTGCATTATACTGTTTTGGAAAACAAGTTGAACGTCCTGAAAGATTTGTACCAGGACGTGACCGAAACTGACGCGTTCAAAACTCAATTTCTGCGCCTCTTGAGGACGGAAAAAAGAATATCGAATCAGTACAAAACCTTCGAACGGACGATCCTGCCCGATAATTTTCGTTTCCACCAGATCGTGGAGGGTGGCAGCGAGCACCACAAAGTGTGGTCGTGGGCCGCGTACATCGATTCTCTCAACCTGGACGCGAGCAAAGAACGCTATTTCCCCAAAAAAGATTCGGCGTTCGTTCGGGAGCGTATCGAGCGCGTGAACTGGGTGAAGGTCCCCGCACCGTGGGTCGAAGTCGTGCGAACGCTTTTTTCTTATTTTCACATGAAAGATCGCAATTTCGGAGCCAGGCAATTATTTGGAACCGAGGCGAACAACAACACCGTGAAAGCGGTCGTTTCTCCGAAGTTGGATTCAGCTTGATTCTCGACCAGATCGACCCGCAGGAGATCGAAGCGTGCCTGCTCCATTTCATCCCGGGCAACAACATTCGCATCGAATTCTCCTGCTGCGACGTACCGGACTCGTGCTGCGAATTTTGCCACACGATGTGTTTCCTGCAAACGCTGACCAACACAACCCCGACGCTCATTTCTTCGGATTTGAAAGTTATACTCGTAGGCACCGAACCTTCCTCGTTGCAACCCATCACGAACAATTACAGAGTATGCCAAAAATGCCGCGCCTGGTTTAGGTCGTCGTCCGATGTCGATGCTGCAAATAAAAGAAAATGATAGGTCACTGAAGATCGTAAAAAAATAAAATCGTAAGATAGGTTAAGTTATATCACGTAAGATCGTGATCGAGTAAGATGTTGGCAACATTGCGAGAAAATAAGGCTTGTGTCTTACAAGAGCAAACCATTAAGTCGAGCCTCACCGAGCCCCCAACTTTCGGTTGGTGAACAGTAGTCCAATTAAGCCGGTTCTAAGCCCGAAAATGAGGCTCGGTGAGGCTCGCCTTAATGGATTTCTCTCGTAAGGCATGAGCCTCATTTTCTGGCAGTGTTGCCAGCTGCTTACTCGAAAAAATCACCAAGGTTTTTTTTGGGTCTAACGTAGCCTAAAGCAAGGAGCTGGCAATCTTGCTTGAGGCTCGCCTTAATAGATTTTTCTCGTAAGGCATAAGCCTTATTTTCTCGCAGTGTTGCTAATATTTTACTCGAAAAAATCACCAAGGTTTTTTTTTGTCTAACCTAGCCTAAAACAAGGAGCTGGCAATCTTGCTTGAGGCTTGGCTTACAGTGCATAAAGCAAGGAGCTGGCAAACTTGCTTGAGGCTTGTCTTACAGTGCATAAAGCAAGGTTGCCAACCTACTGGTATTTTTGCCATAATTTTTTACAAAAAAAAAAAGAGAGGAGAGAGAGAGGGAAGAGTTAAACAACCGACAAGTACCAACACCCATCTACAGCTTTTTTTGGTCTAACCTAACCTAAAGCAAGAAGCTGGCAATTTTACTTAAGACTTGCCTTACAGTGCATAAAGCACTGGTATTTTTGCCATGGCTTTTTACAAAAAAAGAGAGGAGAGAGAGAGAGAAGAGTTAAACAACCAACAGCTGCCAACACCCACCCTAACCTACTCTAACCTAACCTAACCTACTCTAACCTAACCTAACCTAACCTACTCTAACCTAACCTACTCTAACCTAACCTACTCTAACCTAACCTAACCTAACCTAACCTAACCTACTCTAACCTAACCTAACCTAACCTACTCTAACCTAACCTACTCTAACCTAACCTAACCTAACCTAACCTAACCTAACCTAACCTAAAGCAAGGAGCTGGCAACCTTGCTTGAGGCTTGCCTTACAGTGCATAAAGCAAGGTTGCCAACCTACTGGTATTTTTGCAATGGCTTTTTACAAAAAAAAGAGAGAGGAGAGAGAGAGAGGGGAGAGTTAAACAACCGACAGCCCACCTACAGTTTTTTTTGTCTAACCTAACCTAAAGCAAGAAGCTGGCAACTTTGCTTGAGGCTTGCGTTACAGTGCATAAAGCAATTTTTGCCAACCTACATATACTAAACAAGAAGATAGGTTAGGTTAGGTTAGGTTAGGTTAGGTTAGGCAACAAACACGCACTGCCGTTAAAGAGAGGGAGATATGGGTGGATGGTAATACAGTATGTGTGTGCGTGTGTGCGTATAATATGTAGCATTATTAACTAGAGTGTGTTGGCAATTTACTTACAACTAAAAAAAATAGAGATGCCAATTTTGCTGTAAGATGAAGAGAGAGAGATTTATGGCTGGCAACAGTGGTGGGCGATGTCCTCCCTCTTCTGTGCAATATGACATTATGATGTTACCGTAGGTTTTGACGAGGATTACGAGTTAACTAAAAAACCTGCAACTAGAGAGAGTTGCCAGCACACACATGCTGTTGTAAGAGAGAGATGGGTGGCAGCATTTCTGGCATTTCAGCAGGTCTGGCAACTGTTGAGAAATAGTGACGTCAGTTAACAGCATTGGTAGCAGTGATGCGATGCGATGCATTAACTTGTGAATTTTCGAACTCGTAAAATGATGTGGCTGAAATATAGGGGGAAGAATGGCTATTCACAGTGGCGGATGTACTTCCTGTTTTTTCAAAAGCTAACAATAATGATGGAATTTCATGCTGACGCATTTATTTCGTTCAAAAATTCGTGTTCAGCACAGATAATGCTATGTAATTTTCCCATCAGCTCAGCCAACTGTTGAGAAATAATGACGTCAGGTAACAGCATTGGTGGGGGTGACGTGATGAATTTACGAAAATAGGAAAAATGACAGTGCTAAAAATTGAAGTATAGAACTATTTTCTAGAGCATACACATGACGCTTAGGTTACAACAGCTGTTAACATCAGGTCTGGCAACTGTTGAGAAATAGTGACGTCAGTTAACAGCATTGGTAGCAGTGATGCGATGCGATGCATTAACTTGTGAATTTTCGAACTCGTAAAATGATGTGGCTGAAATATAGGGGGAAGAATGTTCTAGACTGGATTTCTACTAGTCCACGTTGTTAACCTACATATTACTCCTCGACTAATAAACTAGAAGCTCGAGGGGCATCAGGTCTTATTTTTTATTGTGAGCTGCAAGAAGAACATTGTGATTGTGATTGAAATTAACTAACGTGAGTAAATTTGTTTGTTAGCTTGCTTGAGTTGGCTTTGTGTTATATAAATAGGGTAGTGTTGCTTCTATGAGTTGATTCTGTAATAACCAAACAAATGTAAAGGAATTGTAGATAAAAGGTAAAACTCTCTACAAAAAACCAAACAATTCTTAAGCATATTGTGGAAGGAATATATACTCGCAAAGCACGCAAAAAAAAGAGAGAGAAAATATACGAGTTTTAAGTGTGTTGCATGTATCTCTCTTTTTTTTTCTTTCTTGCTTTTTTTATATATATATTTATTACATATTACTATATACACCAAGCATATGCAAAATAGCAATATGCAGGGGTGTAAGAGAACGACTTTCTGGTAAGACGCCCAACAGTTAACCTCACTTCCACGTAGTACACCCTGGACTGTAGAGTAACGAGGCTCTGGCGTCTGGCAGACCAGTATAATTTTGCGTGTGTTAGCCTGTTTTTTTTTGTGCGTTTGATATTTAGTGGAGGTACATAGTGTTTCGAATTTTATTATTATTTAGTTTTATACACAGAAAAGATATTAAACATAAAATTAAATAAAATATATCTAATTATGTTTTTTTATCACAACAAGCATTCACAAAAAAATAACAATAATGTGGTTTAAAGTTTTTTAACGTAATTGCTACGTAAACAAAATGGCCGACTTGCAATGAGTGTGTCAAAGTTTTTTTAAGCCTAATTGCTACGTAAACAAAATGGCCGACTTACAATGACTGTGTCAAATATGAATAGATTGAGAGATGGAAAGAGAAGTTAAATATGCTTAAATAAAGTGCTCCTCTGTGCATAGCACCATACCATAAAAGCATATAGGAAAACTGCCATGTTTAATGCATGAAACTTAAATATACATATAAAATTAAAATATTTGGTGCTGACCACATCACACATTGCTGATTTTGCATTGTACTTTCCTATATTCACATATGTACAGTAAAACTAATCGGGACTAGGCTTTTAGTTTTTTAAAATAGGATCCGAACCACTATGTACTTTTATCGGGTTCGAACCTAGGACCTCTTGATTACAAGGCAACAACACAACCACCGCACTTTCGAACCCTAATGAATATGTAGGAAAAAACAACGGTATATACATAATCCAAAATTGCGTGGTTCTAGGCCCCATAGGAACCAAGAAAATCAATGTCTTGGGAAAACGTCTTAAGATATTTGTCTTAATCTTTAAGAAAGTCGACTTCCGGTCTGTCAAGATGTTACTTCCGGTCTGTCAAGAAAATTTTCTTAAGACAAAAATCTTAAGACGTTTTCCAAGACATTGATTTTCTCGGCTCCTAATTGAGCTAGGATGATGATTTTAGGTTTGTTGGATAGGATTCGACGAAAACTAATCGACTAGCAAATAAAATCGATTCCACCCCCTCAAGTTTTGGAAATACAGACAATTTTTTTATTTTTTGAGAAACTTGATTTGCTGGCTTAGTTTTTACCCTATTTCGAAAATTTTAATGATATTTGATAAAAAATTGAATGTACTCTACAACCTATTGGAAACATAATGATTAGTGCTTACTGTTTTCGAGTTATTTTAAATTTAAATTTCAAGATGTGATTTCTAAGTTGTTTTGTAACTCGTAAACTAGGGGTCGTAGAAAACCCATTCTTGTTTTATCTGCTATTGCCCGACAAATACTATAAACACAAATAATGTTTATTGTTTGATTTAAAAAAATCGAAAATAACTTTGTTTTCTGAAAATAACTTTGTTTTCTGAAAATAAAAAAATGTGTGTATGGAAAAAAAAATACGATTGTGCAATTTTTTATGATGTATGTTTGCATGTAAAAATAAGTATACCTGAAAGTTTTAGAATTTCAAAATAGCTATATATATATATTTGCTATTATATCAGCCGAAACAATAGAATATATATAAACAAGTACATTTTCATAGTTTCATACCTCTACTAGATTGGTAGAAAAATATACTAATGGGCAATAAAATGTGAAGAAGATTCGTGTCTAGCAAAAAATAAACTAAATAGAATTACACATGCATACAATATTTATTGTGCTTTTTTCTATCTACAATCATATTTTTCTTATATATTTTTTTTAAATTTTTTTACAGGGTTTATTAAAGCGCATATTTGAGGAAAACAAAATTTTTCTCGTAAGGCATTTTTTTGTAAACACTCTACCACCAACAGATCACATATAAATAAACATACCCCCAAAAAAATGCGCTCCATGAAAAGTTGCCCTGTGTGCAAGATAACCATATCAAGCAGAAATTTTGCAAGACATTGTCGCACCTGCGTGCCAGGCAAGCATTTGGCTGCCACCGAACTGTGTTCCGGATGCAATAAACGCTTCACAATTGCGTATGCCAAGAAGCATAAGCTTACTTGTCCAAGCAAAAATACATCTGGGGCCCAGCCTTCGACCTCCACCAAGAGGAAGGCAGAAGCAGCCTCCATCAATGCACCATCCGCCAAACGTGTCAAGCCTGTGGCGAAAGCTAACCAGTCTGCTTTCCAGCATTTGTTAGAAGATTTTGTCATCACTTCGGAGGGCTCATGCGACGTGCGTAGCTTTTTGGAGGAGAAGCGAGCAGAGATTATTTCCATCCTCGGTGATGCGCTTGCAACGCACTCCACCAAATTCTACGCATCGCTACGTTGCCAGTACAAGAAGCCGTCCGATGAAATTTACAGCTTCTGCCACAACACCAAGGCGAAGACGCTGCATCTGGCGGATGTCAACAACCTCGAGGTCATCTACAACAAGTTTTCCGATGAGCTGGTGGCAAAACAAGAAGAACATCAAGCTAAAGGCTCGGGGGGTTCGCTGTGTGGCGAGCCTCACGAACTGTGCGTCAAACTTTGTAAGTTCGTGCCTCTCTCCGCCTCCAGCTACGTCCCCTTACCACCTACTATTGCGGCAAAGAAGGCCGTCCTGAACATTCAGAACGGAGACGCCAAGTGCTTCGTATGGTGTGTGCTTGCAGCGTTGCACCCTGTCCACTGGAAAAACCATCCACGCCGAGTTAACCACTACCTACCCTACGAGTCGGAACTGGAAGATGCTATGGTTGGGATCGACTAACCGGTGGCGCTTTCGGACATTCGAAAGTTTGAGGTTCGTGCGCGGTTGGCCATCAACGTTTACGGTCTCACTGACGAAAATGCGGTGTACCCCATCAGGGTGAGCGACGTAAACGTTGATGGTGCGCAGGAAATCCATCTCCTACTTATCAAGGACGAGACCCATCACCACTACACCCTTATCCGTTCCCTCTCCCGGTTGGTGTCGAGCCAAACAAGCAAACACGAACACCACATAGAAGTATGTCGCAGGTGCTTGTCAACTTTTGACAATCAAAAACAGCAGGATTATCAGCACATCAAAGGTTCCAACATCGCTGTCGAGAAGCTCGTTCGCCACAAGTTCTACTGTAGTAACAACGAGCCTGGTGTGGCAGTCTTGCCCAAACCTGACACCGTGGAGCGATTCCACATGCACGGTGCCATGGTGGAGCATCCCGCTATCATCATCGCGGATTTCGAGGCCTTCCTCAAACCCTTGTCCACTTGCGATCCAGATCCCGAAGTTTCCTCCACCACCCCTTACCAACTCCACGAGGCATCCAGCTTCGCATACGTTGTGGTGCGACGCGACCAGCACATCGCCCCCGAGCCCTACGTGTATCGCGGTCCCGACGCAGCCAAACACTTCCTCGAGAGGATGGTTGTGGAAGCCAGCGAGATAGGGAAGGTACTGTTGGCCCCCAAGTCTATGCTCCCACTGTCTCCCGACGATCAACGTAGACACGACGAGGCCATCGCTTGCCCTGTCTGCGTCAAGGAGTACACCACCAACAACCGTAAAGTCCAACACCATGATCACTTTAACGGTAGGTATGTTGGTCCTTGGTGCAACGGATGCAACCTCATGGCTCGGGACCCGCGATTTATCCCTGTGTTTTTTCATAATGGCTCGGGGTACGACTTCCACCACCTCGTCAAGCATCTTGGGTACGACGACATGCGAATCAACGTCCTGGCGCAGAACGAGGAGCGTTACATTAGCTTGAGCAAGTGGGTGCGAATCCCAGGATCACACTCTACCGTCGAGCTTCGCTTCCTCGACTCCCTGAGGTTCCTCCCGGCCAGCCTCGATGCTCTCGCAGGGAAGCTTAGCGACGAGCAAATGCTCATTACCTCCGGAAACTTTCCGAACTTGGACGCCGGCCTCTTCAAGCGTAAGGGGGTCTATCCCTACGAATACATCACAGACCCTTCCAAGTTCGCAGAGACGTCGCTACCTCCTCGAGCAAACTTCTACAGCAAGCTGCGAGGCTCGAACATCACCGACGAGGAATATCACCACGCCCAGTCCATGTGGCGCGAGCTGGGCTGTCGAACTCTCGGGGACTACCACGACGCCTACCTCAGACTTGATGTGACGCTCCTCGCCGACGTGTTCCAGACGTTCCGTGCGACTGCGAAGACCATCTACCAGCTGGACCCTGCCTACTTCTACAGTCTCCCCGGACTGGCGTGGTCAGCCATGTTTCTGGTGACGAAGATCGAGCTGGAGCTTCTTTCGGACGTGAACATGGTGCTGTTTGTGGAACGTGCCGTGCGGGGTGGAATGGTCCAGGTGTCGCAGCGACACTCGCGCGCCAACAATCACCACATGTCCACCGGTTACGACCCCTCACAACCGTCCAGCTACATTATGTACACGGACGTCAATAACCTCTATGGACACTCCATGATGCAGCCACTCCCCTTTAGAGGCTTCGAGTGGGCTGACCCTTCCAACTTCGACATCGAAAGCTTCGACGATTCGGAACATGGGTTCTTCGCCGAGGTGGACCTTGAGTTCTCCGAGAAGCTGCAGGATTTGTTCAGCGATCTTCCGCCTGCACCCGAGTTCAAGTGTCCACCCGATTCCAACCAGAAGAAGCTCATCATGGATTTCGAGCCCAAGAAGAATTACGTCCTGCACTACCAGAATCTCCGGTGGTTGATGCGGCGAGGGGTCGCGGTCCACGCAGTTCACCACATCCTCAAGTTCGAGCATTCTCCGTGGTTGCGTCCATATATTGAAGTCAACACCAAACACCGCACCGCAGCCACGTCCGAGCTCGATAAGGATTTCTTCAAGCTTATGAACAATGCGGTGTTCGGGAAAACCATGGAGAATGTGCGGAATCGTGTAGATGTGAGGCTAATATCAAACAAAGCACAATGTCACAGGCTCGTAGCAAACCCGTTATTCAAATCGAGGACCATTTATAACGAACAGCTTGCTCTGGTGCATATGAGGAAGAGCGAGGTGAAGCTCAACAAGCCAATTTATGTTGGCGCCTCAGTATTAGACCTGAGCAAGCTGCACATGTTTCAAACATATTATGGGATACTACGCCAGCACTATAACGACAATATTAGCCTACTCTACACGGACACGGACAGCTTGGTGTACCACGTTCGCACGGACGACGCGTACGGGGATATAGCCACAGTTCCATCTTTGGTTAACCTTTTCGACACCTCGGGCTATGCCCAGCAAAACAAGTACGGTATCCTGCCCCGCAACAAGAAGGTGCCTGGCAAACTCAAAGACGAGAAGGACGGTGATGTAATTCTCGAGTTTGCAGGTCCTCGCGCCAAGGCCTATGCCATCAAAGCCGAGGGCAGGGTTACCAAGAAGGCCAAGGGTGTCGGCAGACAGGTGGTTCGGGAGCATCTCACATTCGAGGACTTCGTCAATTGCCTCAAGACCAGGTCGTCGGTTCTAAGAGCAGAACAGCGCATCCAGATCGTCGACCATGTGTTGACCACAAATAAAGTTAGAAAAATTGCGCTGGATCCTGATGACGATAAGAGGTGCGTCCTCGAGTGTGGTATTCACACATTGCCGTGGGGGCACTATCGCTTAGCAGAAAGCAAAACCTGCAACATATGTCCATCTTCAACAGAAGATTCATAAAAACAAAACAAAACAAAAAAAAAAAACATTTTGACTGTCATTACAAAAAAACTTTGACCGTATTCTTAAATAACCAGCATGCCTATGAATTTGTTCGGTTTCAAAAAACAGATCATTATGGAAACCATACCAGATCATGAAGTCTTACCTTCCGTGTTACCTAAACTCAACGGTCTGTTGATCATTCACCTCAACAGCATTTGGACGAAACTGAATGACGATGTGGGCAAGATGTTTTATGTTTTTAATAACAATTTAGATTTCTACGAAATTCCGATCGACGGGAAACTTCAAATCACCGTGAATCCGGAAAACGCAGGCGAAATCAAAATTTCTACCGGCAAGAACATTTTTCGAATCAAGCACGACAAGATGCTTTCTAACATTACGTACGATGTGTCTGCAGGAGATTATCTTTACATGGAACTCCTCGGAGATTACGACAAACTTATTCCTCTCTTCGTAGAATTACGAATCGTCTATCCTATTATAAATAACCGTTAACCAAAAATGCCTAACGACATTTTCGGCAACACCAAGCGTGTAGACCATGCAGAAGAGATTCTCATGTTGGACATTCGAGTTAAGAAGTTGAGGACCGATTTGATCGCTTTGCAGGAAACCTTAAACAAAAGTTTAGAGTCGGAAATCGCTACGCTCCAAACGCAATGTCTCGACCCCATTCTGAAAATCGATTCCGAACTGAAGACGCTGATAAAAAATTATGTAGACGTACCTTCTTACGACAGCGTTCAAAATATACAGTTGAGCGTGGATTCGCTTCAAAATGATTTGGCCAAATTACAGCAATTTCAATCGAAAAATGAAGATTTGGAAAAATTGAAACTCGAAATCGAAGAACGAACTTCCGCAATCGAAAAGAATTTCTCTGAACTTCAAACCGTTGTGAACGATATAGACGCAGAACGCTTGCATGTCGTTGTTTCCAAATTACAAGAAGAATTCACCAGCACGTTGGAAGAAATTAAATCCAAGTTGCAGACTTTGGAAGATACAATGACGAACCTACCATCGTCGGACGAACTGCAGGTCATCGGTAAAAGCGTCGCGAACATAAAAATTCAATTGGAGGCCTATCAAGATTTCGAACACATTCAAACCACCATCGCTACGCTTCAGGCGTCCTTGGAATTGATCAACGAAGAAATTAAAAATATTCACGCCGAAGCGAGAGCGTTGACGAGCATTCAAGACACGTTGAGCACGGTTCAGCAGAAGATCGAATATTTAGAAAATTTGAACGTCGAAACAAATCTCGCTCATTTTCATCACGTACTCGACGACATACAGGGTGACTTGGAATCGTTACGGACGAGCGTGCCTTCGAGCGAAGATTTGGAAAAATTGAAAACGGCGGTGACGGCACTATCCGATTCGAGCGACATCAAAAGTTCATTGAGCGATCTCGAGAGTAGGGTGGCCAATCTCCCCACCTCCAAAGAATTGCACGCTTTGAAAAGGAACATATCTCGAATGCTTAAACGACTAGAAACGGAAACGGAGAACGTGGAACAGATTCGAGACGAAATTAGTTCGCTGGTGTCGACGCTGCCCACTTCGCAGAGCGTAGCCGACCTTCACACGCAGTTTACAGAGATGCGAAGCATCGTGAGCGATCTTACCGAGAAGAGCTCGAAATTGAATCAAGTCGAGAACCTTCAGAACATTGTCGTCAACATCAGAGATCAAGTTGGAGTGCTGGAATCCACGCAGGAATCGACGCTGGCCTCTTTCGGTGCCAAGTTGCAAGAACTCAGTGAAAACTACAAGCAGTTGAACGTGGAAGTGAAAATCAAACCGTCGTTTTCTGCCGTAACGGATACCATAATCGAGCATTTGCTGCCCATCGAAAATAAACTCGGACAAGTTCACAGTAATCTGCTCGGCGTCGACACTAAATTCGCTAAACTGCATTCTCTGCAAGCCATCGAAATCAACAGCATACCCAATCAACAGAGAATCTCCACGTTCGTCGAAGGTAACAAACTGTACATGTTACATCCTTATCATCCGTACTACAAGTTTCTCCTCGATGGCACGATTCAGATAAAAGAATTTTCGTACTGGTCTCACGGTAGAAAAGCTAGCGTTCCCACCATGACTTTGATATCGAATCGTGGTGTCCAGAAAGCAGGAAACATTCCTCTGGCACGTTGGAACGAAACGCGCAACATATATGAAATACACGAAGACGAAGATCTTACCGTTTTCGACGTGAGTGCCGGCGATAAGCTGATCATTCAAAACACGAGCGAAGTGCCACCCTCTTTGAATCCCATCACGCTTGTGCTTCTCTTGAAACGTAATCTCTAAAAAAAAATGTCTAGGCAAGCCATCGTCGAAGAATTGCATAAACCTGCACGCCGCAACTACGAACGTTTGGCTGTGGTAACCAAGGGCATCGATGACCTCTGGCAAAGTGACCTCGTGGAGATGAGTAGCGGCAATTTGAAAAACGTACATAAATTGAACAAGGGCAACAAGTACCTTCTCACCGTCATAGACACGTTTTCGAAATTCGCATGGGCTCTACCTTTGAAGGCGAAAACGGGAACATGCGTCACGGAAGCATTCAAATTAATTTTTCGCGAAAGCGGTGGCAGACGACCACGGTTTCTGCAAACAGACAAGGGGAAGGAATTTTATAACGCTGTATTCCAAAAGTTTATTCAAAAACATGACGTTCGACATTATTCGACCTTCAGTCACATCAAAGCCAGCATCGTGGAAAGATTCAATCGAACCTTGAAAACACACATGTGGAAACGATTCACGCTTCGGGGAAATTACAAATGGGTCGACATCCTGCCGGAACTCGTCGACACCTATAATGATACGGTACACAGAACGATAGGCATGAAGCCAGTTGACGTTACAGTAGGGGAAGCGTGCCGGTTGAGCGTCCTCTATTGAGGCTCGGTGAGGCTCGCCTTAATGGATTTGTCTCGTAAGGCATGAGCCTCATTTGATGCCAGTGTTGCCAACTCCTCACTTGAAAAATCACCAAGAGTTTTTTTGGGTCTAACATAGCCTCAAGCAAGGAGCTGGCAATCTTGCTTGAGGCTCGCCTTAATAGATTTTTCTTGTAAGGCATAAGCTTTATTTTCTCGTAGTGTTGCCAATATTTTACTCGAAAAAATCACCAAGGTTTTTTTTTGGGGGGGTAAACCTAGCCTAAAGCAAGGAGCTGGCAATCTTGCTTGAGGCTCGCCTTACAGTGCATAAAGCAAGGAGCTGGCAATCTTGCTTGAGGCTTGTTTTACAGTGCATAAAGCAAAGTTGGCAACCTACTGGTATTTTTACCATAGCTTTTTACAAAAAAAAAGAGAGGAGAGAGAGAGAAGAGTTAAACAACCGACAGCTGCCAATACCTACTCTAACCTAACCTAACCTAACCTAACCTAACCTAACCTACTCTAACCTAACCTAACCTAACCTAACCTAACCTAACCTACTCTAACCTAACCTAACCTAACCTAACCTAACCTAACCTAACCTAACCTAACCTAACCTAACCTAACCTAAAGCAAGGAGCTGGCAATCTTGCTTGAGGCTTGCCTTACAGTGCATAAAGCAATTTTTGCCAACCTACTAGTATTTTTGCCATGGCTTTTTACAAAAAAAAAGAGAGAGGAGAGAGAGAGAGAGAAGAGTTAAACAACCGACAGCTGCCAACACCCACCCTAACCTAACCTAACCTAACCTAACCTAACCTAACCTACTCTAACCTAACCTAACCTAACCTAACCTAACCTAACCTAACCTAAAGCAAGGAGCTGGCAATCTTGCTTGAGGCTTGTCTTACAGTGCATAAAGCAAGGAGCTGGCAATTTTACTTAAGACTCGCCTTACAGTGCATAAAGCAAGGTTGCCAACCTACTGGTATTTTTGCCATAGCTTTTTACAAAAAAAAAGAGAGAGAGGAGAGAGAGAGGGAAGAGTTAAACAACCGACAGCTGCCAACACCCACCTACAGCTTTTTTTTTTCTTGGTCTAACCTAGCCTAAAGCAAGGAGCTGGCAATCTTGCTTGAGGCTTGCCTTACAGTGCATAAAGCAATTTTTGCCAACCTACACACACTAAACAAGGAGATACGTTAGGTTAGGTTAGGTTAGGTTAGGTTACGTTAGGTTAGGTTAGGTTAGGCAACAAACATATATACTGTCGTAAAAGAGAGAGAGATGGGTGGGTGGTAATATAGTATGTGTGTGCGTGTGTGCGTATAATATGTAGCATTATTAACTAGAGTGTGTTGGCAATTTACTTACAACTAAAAAAAATAGAGATGCCAACATTGCTGTAAGATGAAGAGAGAGAGAGATTTATGGCTGGCAACAGTGGTGAGCGAATGCGCCATATCGCAATTTTCCAAGTCCCCGGGGGACCAAATGTTTATATATTGTGATTTTTGTAAACCTCTCTTGGGGGAATGATGTGCCACACGCGCACGCGCGTACCTCTTATTATTTCCGTATTGTGACGCAAACCAAACAAATAACATGCTATTTATTATCAATTTAGCTGTGTTCTGTTTGGCGTCTATTTCGAGCAGTTTGCCCGGCGGTAAAGTTTTATTGTAACAATCGGAGGTGTATATTGGCTGCACTGCATTTTGTTTATTGCAAAAATAATCCACAGTGGGTTGGATATTACAAACAATACGAGTTTGAGTTTTGAAAGTGTAATGTCTGGCATCGAATACCCGGTGACTATTTCTGATACATCAAAATTCGAAACACGAGCACGAGATGCAGAAGGAAAACGCTTAATCATCGACGTGTATTCCTATACGTTGGATAAACATGTTGTGCATCCCGTCAGGATAAGCGATGTCGACGATGATGATGCTCGTGTGATTAATTTTCTTCTAATTTCAAACGACAGTGTTCACTATTACTGTCTCAGGAATGTTATGCTTTTTTTCTCTATAAAAAAGAGAGATTTGTGTTGATTGTTTGGTTAAAAAGAATTTTCTAATTATTTGTTTTTTTGTCACAAGAATTGTTTGAATTTCAAACATTCCTAAGTGTTTGCTTAAAGATTGATGCATTAACTTGTTAAGAATGTCATATTAATAATACCGGCTCGGAAATGTTATGTTCTCTTCCTCTATAGAAGGTCATATAAATGTGCTAATTGGTTGGTTAGGGGGGATTTTTTGATTAGTAAATTGAGGTTATAAATACGTACGTATAAAGGTTTTGCTAATATGGAATGCTAAAGCTTAGTACTTGGCTTTCTCAGAGATTCGAATTCTATTAGGTTAAACAGCATAGAAATTTTACAGCAAGAATTGGCGTATACAATGTATATATTTTGAGAGGGGGGTTATAGTTTTTTTATGCTGTACGAATACTGGAAGCTTGACAGTGACAACCAACAGAGTAGGTAAACCTACATCCAGGAACTGGCAACACTAGTTTCTGACAGTAAATTTGAAATAAAATATTAAACAAAATACATGAGTAAGCACTGTGATTACAAATAGTACCAGTGTTATGCCCCCAACTCCAACTGGACAACTGGGGAAAATAATTGTACAACAATTTGTACCTAATTGTACAATACTTGTACCTAATTGTACAACATATACACAGACATAAAAGAGAGAGCCTTCCCGTAACTTACTTCATGTACAATTTATATGATTTTACAACTGTGAAAAGAAAGCATATGTGTTCTGTATGCACACATTTATTCTTATTTTTCGAAGTTGAATGAAAGCACATGTTTTTACGCTCTCGTAATACTAACCTTGCTCCACTGATTTTAAATTGCTTCCATCCGCTTTTTTTTCTGTGTTATTTCCGCATGCACGCAACATTCGCTTTCAATAGACAGAAGGAGTGTTAGTATAGCAGGCTCCGAGTTTACAATTTATTAAATTAAACAATAATTTATGTAAGAATATACTTGTACTTAACGAACACAAAATAATAAAAGCACATGTGAATGTTTGCGTGTGTTCATGTTATATGACGACTGAGTAAAAAAATAATGTTGACCCCCCGAAAGATAAAGTACTCCACGTCACCAAAAAAAATATCTCCTCTTGTCGATAAGTTGTCACGTTGTAATCAAAGGGTCCCGGGTTCGATACCTACTGGATTCCGATTCTATTTTAAACTGTATGCCCAGTCCTCCGATTAATCTATCTGTGCATAGAGTAAACTTAAAAAGTCGGTTAATTATTGTTGCGATTAAGGATTAAAAAAAAGAGGGGTGGGTGAAGTCAGATTCAAAAAGAATGCCACGTGATTATTTTGATTCAATAGCTTCGTCTAGTTTGCTGCATTGTTTGACTGCACTCACGCGTTTAGTTGGTTACACGGTGCAACCTACCTTGTTGATTTTGGGTGTTATGTAGTGTATTTGGTGTCTGCACCACGTCTTAGAGAGGTGTAATATGTGGTGTGGTGTATGACCACGTGGTGAGTGGTTAACTAATCAAATGAATGTTTAAAGCAGCAGACAGGCATTTGTTGAATCTTCTGAACTTGAACACTGCTATTTGTCTACTCGGTTGAATATTATTTTTTTTCACCAGCCTGACACCGGGATACACCTGCACTGCATCTAATGTCAAAGAAGTGCAGCGTACTAGACGAGGATATTAAATTGCATACTGATCTATTGCATGCTAACCAAACCTCTTGGGAGGTGGGCCACGGGTCCTCCACATGTATGTATGTATGAAATGCGATTTGGGGGAGGCCAAATTTTAAATTTACAGCTTAATTAATCTGCATGCATGCTTAATGTTTGATTTTTTTTGTTTCTAGTTCGACATGAGATACACACAATTTTATTTTTTGAAGTACAGTTAATATTACCTAGGTTAATCTGTGACATACAACTAGCGATCGACACGACCATCTGACACACAGACACAGAGAGAGTGAGCAAATTTAAAATGTGATCTATCGTGAATTAAACTAAGCTCCCTCACCCACTCACATACAGCCTTACAGGTGACTCAAAAGCAGAAATTGGTCATAGCGTGACAGGTCGATCTATCGTGAACTAAACTAACCTCCCCCACTCATACATACACACTATGTCTTACAATAAGTAAGGCTGCTATATCACATGTAAGGGCTAACGGTTGCCAACACACACAAGATCTATTGCAAATTTTATTAACCTACGACATAAGCCATGGACACACACACACCAAGCCTTCCAGATAGGCTATAAGCAACTCACCTCTTGCAATTGTATAACGGGGAAAATTAACCTACAGCTAGCAACACTGTTTGAGCTGCTTTCGACGAGTAGTGTTACCAAACTTACTTTTTTGCAAATAGGCTCTACAGCTAGAGGCTTGAAACATATACCCTACCAGAGTATGCCAACTTACCTCATGTAAAAATATTACCTAGTACGGGTTAAGCTGTGACATACAACTAGCGAACGACACGACCACCTGACACACAGACAGAGAGAGTGTGATACAGCTTATACGCAGTTTTTCCTACACACGTACTGGGTTTAAAAGATAACTTGCAACAACCATTTCACTCACCTCCTATCATATAATAAAATTACCACAGGTTTTTGATACTTGCTGCCAGAACATGGTGGTTTTAGACTGGAAATTCAGCCCGATTATTCTATTTGTGCAAGAGAAAAATGATGATGCCTGCATTTGGAATATATAATTCTTCTTACGGTATTTTGCGTGCCCCCAGTAACCTTGCTTTCGATTCACGGAAGCTATGACGTGTATTTCCTGTTTCGCGAACATACGAGAACCTTTCACAATGTCGCATCAGATAATATATTGCAAGAGCGAGTTGGTTGTGTATATAAATCTAGTCTTGGGGAATGGACATGAATATAATGTCAAAATTATTGCATAACTTAAAAAGAACATTTATTGCACTGCGCTTTCTAGCAAAAGTAAATGTGGAATGCCCCGGCCCCTCAGAGATTCGAATACTGTTAGTTAAACAGCAAGCATTGTCATATGGACTGACGATTATTATTTTTTTAAAAAAAACAGACCTCGTAGTAAGTTATAACCTGAGCTGTCTTGCAAGTCTCTCGAGTTTGATATCTGGTGAAGGAATATGATGCCACTATAAACTGTACACAAGATATACCTAGTCTCTGGCATGAGATGGACGAGGACCTATACCAGTTGTACAATGGTTGTTTTTTTTATTAAAGCATAGCGCTTATTTACATGTCAGCGCAACATGCATGCAAAGAAGGGAGGGAGACCATAACGGATAATTCTTATTTCGATTTCAATATTTTTGCTAGTCACGCTATCTAGACGAACACTGGAAGATGGGCAAAAGCGAGGGAAAGAGAGAAATGTTACTTTTTGCCTCTCTGCCTGTGTGTGATATACTAGTTTTACATGCATACGCTGTATCATGAAGCGAGGCCGAAAATAATTTTTGAAAAACAGTCTCGAGCATCTTCGCGTTCAGCCAACAAGAGAAATAAAACATTACACATGGGTGTGGGGCGCAACAACCACAGTACGGTAATGTGCATGGATGTTAAAACTTTTGGGTTTTTCTGAATAGACATACATATCAGTTTTGCAGTCTCCAGATGGGACCGGAGCTTATTCTTCATTTGGACAAGGGGGTTCAGATCAACTATAATTTTTGTTCACATCAAAATGAAACAAAGGATTTTACTCCACTGCTTACTTATTCAATATTTTTATTATTGTAAAGAATGGGGCGGTGTGTCTTATTGTATATAGTCTTCCAACAACCACCTCGGGGGCGTAAATTTATGTTTCTGCATGTATGCAAAATGCACTTAACTTCAGTTGTGAAGTTTGTTTTGCTGTTGTGATTAAATACTAAACCAAAATCTTATTACATAACTTTGAAGTATATTTGTTAATACGATCTATATTATATCATCGCTATAGGTGGTCCATATTATGTGCAGGAGAATTTTTAAAAAATGTCTTGTTTCTCGAACCTGTGACCTGCAGATTTGCTTTTGCTGGCAACAGAAACAGAAAATGGCACTATGTTATTCTATACTGATACAGGTGTACTGTAATCATAACAATTTTCTAGTAACAAAACAACTATGTCGGAAAGAAATGGTGGGGGGGCTTGTCTGTGTGGGGTCTTATTAACTACTTCACATCTGTACCCGCACAACTCATCGACTACAAAGCAACAATGTTAGGAAGTGTGTGCATGGTCCCAAAAATACAAATTTAAAATCACTAATGAGACATGAACTCCCTTCACTGGTGTGTATTTGAATATGCGAAAATGAGGTACTTTGAATAACCACAAAAAAGCTTGCAACGGTATAGAGAAGGGTCACAACTTCAAACTTTAGACGATTTTTCGTTAATCTGCAAAGGGCCAGGGCGTACGGTAAATTGATTTTATTGAAAAAGTATGCAGAAGCAGTGTTGGAAGCAGTTTGAAGACTGAAACGGCTATGGAAGGACACTTATTATAATGTTAATATTTCAGTATAATGTTTTCAGAATTGCTTTTCGATAATGTTCGGTACTTAATTTAATCAATTGTTAGACAAAACATACATTCGAATTCAAGGACGGAAAATATGAACAGCGAATGAATGCTTTAGAGTAGATGTGATATTTAAAGGAGGTGATTATTTTTTTATTTTCTCAATTCAAAACAAAAATTCATGAATATTATTATCATTGAATGGTTGGTTAGGTGCTCGGTTTACCTTGTCCCTCCGAACGAAAGATGGAATGTATACAAGCCTGTGCCTCCTAAGTTTATTGCGGCTATGAGGATGAATCGCGAAATAAAACAAACTGGAAACTTTCAATATATATATATTTTTTATAACATGCTTCACTAAGGAGGTCAAATGACAAGTTGGATTGCTATCCTTTTTATAATTTGTTAAATTTTATTACGAACGAGGAAAGAATGCATGGCACTTAATGCTGTAATGTTATTGATTAGATCATCGTTTATCTTGCCCGCATCGATTAATCTTCTTATGTTTTTTTTTCGTCTTTTCGTCGCGTCCATCTCTTCTGTTATCACAATCGAGACTTCTAGATTATCATTTCTTCTCCCTGCAATTTTAGAAATGTAATTTTTCATGATCATCCAGCGAACGCCTGAGACATTTCAGCAAAATGTTGATTATTCAATGGATGTTGTAAGGTTCCATGTTTTGTTTTTTTCACTATCTCTTGTTTGGTCGATTTGAATTTGGGAGTTATTTTTTTTTATTTTGCCTTTCGCGACATGTTCGACTAATCGTGACAATACGTTTCAACCTTTCTGCATAAACGTTGAAACGTTTCAACGAACGAACGTTGAACCAAAAAAAAGGTTTTCTCAAACGTTTAGACGACTACGAAAACGTTGAAATGTAAAATATTGTTGCATTGTAATCAAAAAAAAATTCGTTGAATATGCCTAACCTAAAATAAAATTGAAGAATTAATAGAGTTAAACATTTGCCACTCTGAAATAGCGACGGCTATCATAACATTATTTTCAGCAGAATAATAATGACAATATTATATATATTAAGGATTAGGCCCGAGGGATTCTTATTCACTACACTCGTTTCTAACCTGTCCATACTGGAAACCGAAAACACAAGTACGAGACACTAACTTGGGAGAGGACATGCAAAAACTCTGCGGGGCTCATCTTAAAAACTTCAGTAGATGTTTGTCATAGAACTCCCTCCTTAAATTCGATTCGAAAGGCACAAATATTCCGGTTCTTGAATAAGAAGCGCGTATGCCTTCGGAAAGAGAGAAGAAGAAATAAATAAATCAACTCATGCATATTCTTCATGTACGTACGCTTGGTGACAAGAAACAGTATTTTTTTTTCTCTTCAAGAAATTGTTTTCAACTTTTGCTAGGTGACCCAACAGGAGTGGACGAAATAACTTATTCATTCAAACTGGAAGCTTGCTTTTTTTTCAACAATGGAAAAACACATTATTTCCAGTGAAATATCGACTCAACTACCTAGAATGGCTACCACGGGCTTGGTGACTGAATACTAAAAAACTATCGAGCGACTTACTTCACAGCAGTGTCACTTAGTTTCAACAAGAACAGTTCAAGGCTTCCCGGGTGTCCTGCAAGGTTCGGCATTTATTTTTTTTAATAGCAAGCAGATGAACTGGTCTTATAATATGAAGACCCCTCTCACTGTGTCGGTTTTAGTTATTTTTTGGTAATTATGTCTTGTCGATGGTGTTGTTGCTTTGTAATCAAAAAGTGTTAGGTTTCGATTGATACCTGTTGGAGGCGCATGGTGGTTTGATTTACAGGCCCAATCCCGATTTGTCTTTCCGTGCATAAAGCGAACTTAAAGTTGCAATTCAATCAATGATTTACTGGTAATTATATTCTTGTGTCAAGTACATCCCCTCTCTAGGAACTTTAACATATATACTGTTTGTTAAATAATATTGTGTTTCTGATTTTTTCATCCTCATAGTCATGAATGATCCAAGAGAAAAATATATTGTGCTGACATTCGAAACATGCAATAAAAATGTATGATCAAAAAGCTAGCGAAAAGAATAAACAGTGAAGGTAATACACACAAGATTCGAGCCGTATGGTTTGAACAGAATTAGATACAAAATTGGATTGATCTTGCTTATTTATAGGGTGAGAGATGGAATGCTTCTGTTGCTAAACCTTCGGGTTTAAGAAGACAAGAGAATTAGTTGGTTAATACCGAGCTATTAGGAACTGGTATTCTTAAAACTTCATGCTGCAAGCCTCGTCCTCTACACGTTTATTTCCGACATAATCCTCACTCTCGTTATGCTTTTTTTTTTTACAGATAACATCAAAAGCCGTGACATGCGATTTTCTGGCTTTTTCATTCACAACATGGATATTCATGTTTCTCATCACATCGCAATGATGAGGATACTCAATACCATATAGGGTTTGGCGAGTCTCAGAGCTCCAGAAAAAAATAAACTCCTGTAGGATTTTCCGTGTAGCAGTGAGACACGCTAGTACCGTAAATTAAACTGCACATAATTTAGATTTTATTGAAAAGCAGGCAGAAGCCGTGTTGGGAGCACTTTGAAAACTGGAACGGCTATGCAAGAACACTTATTATAATGTAAACATTTCAGTATAATATTTCGAAAATTGCTCTTCGGTACTTAATTTAATTAATTGTTAGACAAAACACAACATTTTGAAATGAGAATTCTTTTTTTTGGTACTTGAGAAACTATTTAACACTCTTCGTAAAGCTGTATATACTATTTCCAACTTTTTGAGCCTGAAATTGTGGTGAAATTTTTTTTCTGTTCCTACAATAGTTAGCCCAGTTTTTTAACAGTACATCTACAAATTTCATGGAAGTGTACCAGTTATCAGTAGTTACATTTCTGTTGGTATCAAAATTAGGTTTACACAGTCTTACTACAGCCTGCCTATGTATAGAAAGCTTTTTCTCGTTTTCACATAACTCTAGCCTATCTGTTCTAATGTGTTCTGATTATTAGTTCTAGTTATATTAGCACCAAGCGAATAGCAAGCTTGAGAATTGACATTAAATTCACTCAGAACTTGCAAAATTGCTTTCAGGGTTGACAAATCTCATACAACTCGGAAGTACTGCAAATCTAGCTGATGACATGGTTACTCGAAATATGTTCTGTTCCGTCTGTAGCAAAAAAAAAATCAAAAGTTTTTGTTGTTCTATTTAAAATTATATTGTAAATAAGAAGTCCAAGAAAGCTTTTCAGTTCTGTAAGAGCACAAGTTGTGAGCACAACTCTATCAGAATTAACGTATTTCTTTCTCACATTTTCAATTTATTTTCTTTGTCTATTTTAGCATGTTCTCCTGCATAGTGTCTGTGATAATGTAGCCCCATGCATCAACTGGAACTATTTTGTTTCTTCTTTGTAGTTAGGGGTGAAACAAAAAAAATATATATATTCCGGGACTCTGGTATGTTTCGTAGTCTCCACTGAAGATCTCTTGAATCTATTTTTTATCATAAAAATATTTGTCACTTACTGTATCAGGTCCACTGTTTTGGTTGTCTTCATTACCGTCAACTGACACATATGAATCGGTATCATGATTGCTTTGAATATATTCTTCGTCCTCTGTATTGGAAAAATTCAATATCTGACACATTACTTAAAATCTCGGCAAGCATATTTGTAAGTTTCTGTTCGAAGTTTGGATCACGAAAGAAGAGGTTGCATTGCCGAGATTTTAAGTAATGTGTCAGATATTGAATTTTTCCAATACAGAGGACGAAGAATATATTCAAAGCAATCATGATACCGATTCATATGTGTCAGTTGACGGTAATGAAGACAACCAAAACAGTGGACCTGATACAGTAAGTGACAAATATTTTTATGATAAAAAATAGATTCAAGAGATCTTCAGTGGAGACTACGAAACATACCAGAGTCCCGGAATATATATATTTTTTTGTTTCACCCCTAACTACAAAGAAGAAACAAAATAGTTCCAGTTGATGCATGGGGCTACATTATCACAGACACTATGCAGGAGAACATGCTAAAATAGACAAAGAAAATAAATTGAAAATGTGAGAAAGAAATACGTTAATTCTGATAGAGTTGTGCTCACAACTTGTGCTCTTACAGAACTGAAAAGCTTTCTTGGACTTCTTATTTACAATATAATTTTAAATAGAACAACAAAAACTTTTGATTTTTTTTTGCTACAGACGGAACAGAACATATTTCGAGTAACCATGTCATCAGCTAGATTTGCAGTACTTCCGAGTTGTATGAGATTTGTCAACCCTGAAAGCAATTTTGCAAGTTCTGAGTGAATTTAATGTCAATTCTCAAGCTTGCTATTCGCTTGGTGCTAATATAACTAGAACTAATAATCAGAACACATTAGAACAGATAGGCTAGAGTTATGTGAAAACGAGAAAAAGCTTTCTATACATAGGCAGGCTGTAGTAAGACTGTGTAAACCTAATTTTGATACCAACAGAAATGTAACTACTGATAACTGGTACACTTCCATGAAATTTGTAGATGTACTGTTAAAAAACTGGGCTAACTATTGTAGGAACAGAAAAAAAATTTCACCACAATTTCAGGCTCAAAAAGTTGGAAATAGTATATACAGCTTTACGAAGAGTGTTAAATAGTTTCTCAAGTACCAAAAAAAAGAATTCTCATTTCAAAATGTTGTGTTTTGTCTAACAATTAATTAAATTAAGTACCGAAGAGCAATTTTCGAAATATTATACTGAAATGTTTACATTATAATAAGTGTTCTTGCATAGCCGTTCCAGTTTTCAAAGTGCTCCCAACACGGCTTCTGCCTGCTTTTCAATAAAATCTAAATTATGTGCAGTTTAATTTACGGTACTAGCGTGTCTCACTGCTACACGGAAAATCCTACAGGAGTTTATTTTTTTCTGGAGCTCTGAGACTCGCCAAACCCTATATGGTATTGAGTATCCTCATCATTGCGATGTGATGAGAAACATGAATATCCATGTTGTGAATGAAAAAGCCAGAAAATCGCATGTCACGGCTTTTGATGTTATCTGTAAAAAAAAAAAGCATAACGAGAGTGAGGATTATGTCGGAAATAAACGTGTAGAGGACGAGGCTTGCAGCATGAAGTTTTAAGAATACCAGTTCCTAATAGCTCGGTATTAACCAACTAATTCTCTTGTCTTCTTAAACCCGAAGGTTTAGCAACAGAAGCATTCCATCTCTCACCCTATAAATAAGCAAGATCAATCCAATTTTGTATCTAATTCTGTTCAAACCATACGGCTCGAATCTTGTGTGTATTACCTTCACTGTTTATTCTTTTCGCTAGCTTTTTGATCATACATTTTTATTGCATGTTTCGAATGTCAGCACAATATATTTTTCTCTTGGATCATTCATGACTATGAGGATGAAAAAATCAGAAACACAATATTATTTAACAAACAGTATATATGTTAAAGTTCCTAGAGAGGGGATGTACTTGACACAAGAATATAATTACCAGTAAATCATTGATTGAATTGCAACTTTAAGTTCGCTTTATGCACGGAAAGACAAATCGGGATTGGGCCTGTAAATCAAACCACCATGCGCCTCCAACAGGTATCAATCGAAACCTAACACTTTTTGATTACAAAGCAACAACACCATCGACAAGACATAATTACCAAAAAATAACTAAAACCGACACAGTGAGAGGGGTCTTCATATTATAAGACCAGTTCATCTGCTTGCTATTAAAAAAAATAAATGCCGAACCTTGCAGGACACCCGGGAAGCCTTGAACTGTTCTTGTTGAAACTAAGTGACACTGCTGTGAAGTAAGTCGCTCGATAGTTTTTTAGTATTCAGTCACCAAGCCCGTGGTAGCCATTCTAGGTAGTTGAGTCGATATTTCACTGGAAATAATGTGTTTTTCCATTGTTGAAAAAAAAGCAAGCTTCCAGTTTGAATGAATAAGTTATTTCGTCCACTCCTGTTGGGTCACCTAGCAAAAGTTGAAAACAATTTCTTGAAGAGAAAAAAAAATACTGTTTCTTGTCACCAAGCGTACGTACATGAAGAATATGCATGAGTTGATTTATTTATTTCTTCTTCTCTCTTTCCGAAGGCATACGCGCTTCTTATTCAAGAACCGGAATATTTGTGCCTTTCGAATCGAATTTAAGGAGGGAGTTCTATGACAAACATCTACTGAAGTTTTTAAGATGAGCCCCGCAGAGTTTTTGCATGTCCTCTCCCAAGTTAGTGTCTCGTACTTGTGTTTTCGGTTTCCAGTATGGACAGGTTAGAAACGAGTGTAGTGAATAAGAATCCCTCGGGCCTAATCCTTAATATATATAATATTGTCATTATTATTCTGCTGAAAATAATGTTATGATAGCCGTCGCTATTTCAGAGTGGCAAATGTTTAACTCTATTAATTCTTCAATTTTATTTTAGGTTAGGCATATTCAACGAATTTTTTTTTGATTACAATGCAACAATATTTTACATTTCAACGTTTTCGTAGTCGTCTAAACGTTTGAGAAAACCTTTTTTTTGGTTCAACGTTCGTTCGTTGAAACGTTTCAACGTTTATGCAGAAAGGTTGAAACGTATTGTCACGATTAGTCGAACATGTCGCGAAAGGCAAAATAAAAAAAAATAACTCCCAAATTCAAATCGACCAAACAAGAGATAGTGAAAAAAACAAAACATGGAACCTTACAACATCCATTGAATAATCAACATTTTGCTGAAATGTCTCAGGCGTTCGCTGGATGATCATGAAAAATTACATTTCTAAAATTGCAGGGAGAAGAAATGATAATCTAGAAGTCTCGATTGTGATAACAGAAGAGATGGACGCGACGAAAAGACGAAAAAAAAACATAAGAAGATTAATCGATGCGGGCAAGATAAACGATGATCTAATCAATAACATTACAGCATTAAGTGCCATGCATTCTTTCCTCGTTCGTAATAAAATTTAACAAATTATAAAAAGGATAGCAATCCAACTTGTCATTTGACCTCCTTAGTGAAGCATGTTATAAAAAATATATATATATTGAAAGTTTCCAGTTTGTTTTATTTCGCGATTCATCCTCATAGCCGCAATAAACTTAGGAGGCACAGGCTTGTATACATTCCATCTTTCGTTCGGAGGGACAAGGTAAACCGAGCACCTAACCAACCATTCAATGATAATAATATTCATGAATTTTTGTTTTGAATTGAGAAAATAAAAAAATAATCACCTCCTTTAAATATCACATCTACTCTAAAGCATTCATTCGCTGTTCATATTTTCCGTCCTTGAATTCGAATGTATGTTTTGTCTAACAATTGATTAAATTAAGTACCGAACATTATCGAAAAGCAATTCTGAAAACATTATACTGAAATATTAACATTATAATAAGTGTCCTTCCATAGCCGTTTCAGTCTTCAAACTGCTTCCAACACTGCTTCTGCATACTTTTTCAATAAAATCAATTTACCGTACGCCCTGGCCCTTTGCAGATTAACGAAAAATCGTCTAAAGTTTGAAGTTGTGACCCTTCTCTATACCGTTGCAAGCTTTTTTGTGGTTATTCAAAGTACCTCATTTTCGCATATTCAAATACACACCAGTGAAGGGAGTTCATGTCTCATTAGTGATTTTAAATTTGTATTTTTGGGACCATGCACACACTTCCTAACATTGTTGCTTTGTAGTCGATGAGTTGTGCGGGTACAGATGTGAAGTAGTTAATAAGACCCCACACAGACAAGCCCCCCCACCATTTCTTTCCGACATAGTTGTTTTGTTACTAGAAAATTGTTATGATTACAGTACACCTGTATCAGTATAGAATAACATAGTGCCATTTTCTGTTTCTGTTGCCAGCAAAAGCAAATCTGCAGGTCACAGGTTCGAGAAACAAGACATTTTTTAAAAATTCTCCTGCACATAATATGGACCACCTATAGCGATGATATAATATAGATCGTATTAACAAATATACTTCAAAGTTATGTAATAAGATTTTGGTTTAGTATTTAATCACAACAGCAAAACAAACTTCACAACTGAAGTTAAGTGCATTTTGCATACATGCAGAAACATAAATTTACGCCCCCGAGGTGGTTGTTGGAAGACTATATACAATAAGACACACCGCCCCATTCTTTACAATAATAAAAATATTGAATAAGTAAGCAGTGGAGTAAAATCCTTTGTTTCATTTTGATGTGAACAAAAATTATAGTTGATCTGAACCCCCTTGTCCAAATGAAGAATAAGCTCCGGTCCCATCTGGAGACTGCAAAACTGATATGTATGTCTATTCAGAAAAACCCAAAAGTTTTAACATCCATGCACATTACCGTACTGTGGTTGTTGCGCCCCACACCCATGTGTAATGTTTTATTTCTCTTGTTGGCTGAACGCGAAGATGCTCGAGACTGTTTTTCAAAAATTATTTTCGGCCTCGCTTCATGATACAGCCGTATGCATGTAAAACTAGTATATCACACACAGGCAGAGAGGCAAAAAGTAACATTTCTCTCTTTCCCTCGCTTTTGCCCATCTTCCAGTGTTCGTCTAGATAGCGTGACTAGCAAAAATATTGAAATCGAAATAAGAATTATCCGTTATGGTCTCCCTCCCTTCTTTGCATGCATGTTGCGCTGACATGTAAATAAGCGCTATGCTTTAATAAAAAAAACAACCATTGTACAACTGTATAGGTTCTCGTCCATCTCATGCCAGGGACTGGGTATATCTTGTATACAGTTTATAGTGGCATCATATTCCTTCACCAGATATCAAACTCGAGAGACTTGCAAGACAGCTCAGGTTATAACTTACTACGAGGTCTGTTTTTTTAAAAAAATAATAATCGTCAGTCCATATGACAATACTTGCTGTTTAACTAACAGTATTCGAATCTCTGAGGGGCCGGAACATTCCACATTTACCTTTGCTAGAAAGCGCAGTGCAATAAATGTTCTTTTTAAGTTATGCAATAATTTTGACATTATATTCATGTCCATTCCCCAAGACTAGATTTATATACACAACCAACTCGCTCTTGCAATATATTATCTGATGCGACATTGTGAAAGGTTCTCGTATGTTCGCGAAACAGGAAATACACGTCATAGCTTCCGCGAATCGAAAGCAAGGTTACTGGGGGCACGCAAAATACCGTAAGAAGAATTATATATTCCAAATGCAGGCATCATCATTTTTCTCTTGCACAAATAGAATAATCGGGCTGAATTTCCAGTCTAAAACCACCATGTTCTGGCAGCAAGTATCAAAAACCTGTGGTAATTTTATTATATGATAGGAGGTGAGTGAAATAGTTGTTGCAAGTTATCTTTTAAACCCAGTACGTGTGTAGGAAAAACTGCGTATAAGCTGTATCACTCTCTCTCTGTCTGTGTGTCAGGTGGTCGTGTCGTTCGCTAGTTGTATGTCACAGCTTAACCCGTACTAGGTAATATTTTTACATGAGGTAAGTTGGCATACTCTGGTAGGGTATATGTTTCAAGCCTCTAGCTGTAGAGCCTATTTGCAAAAAAAATAATTTTGGTAACACTACTCGTCGAAAGCAGCTCAAACAGTGTTGCTAGCTGTAGGTTAATTTTCCCCGTTATACAATTGCAAGAGGTGAGTTGCTTATAGCCTATCTGGAAGGCTTGGTGTGTGTATGTCCATGGCTTATGTCGTAGGTTAATAAAATTTGCAATAAATCTTGTGTATGTTGGCAACCGTCGCCCCTTACATGTGATATAGCAGCCTTACTTATTGTAAGACATAGTGTGTATGTATGAGTGGGGGAGGTTAGTTTAGTTCACGATAGATCGACCTGTCACGCTATGACCAATTTCTGCTTTTGAGTCACCTGTAAGGCTATATGTGGGTAGGTGAGGGAGCTTAGTTTAATTCACGATAGATCACATTTTAAATTTGCTCACTCTCTCTGTGTCTGTGTGTCAGGTGGTCGTGTCGATCGCTAGTTGTATGTCACAGATTAACCTAGGTAATATTAACTGTACTTCAAAAAATAAAATTGTGTGTATCTCATGTCGAACTAAAAACAAAAAAATCAAACATTAAGCATGCATGCAGATTAATTAAGCTGTAAATTTAAAATTTGGCCTCCCCCAAATCGCATTTCATACATACATACATGTGGAGGACCCGTGGCCCACCTCCCAAGAGGTTTGGTTAGCATGCAATAGATCAGTATGCTAGAAAATACAAAAAAAAAAAAGGGAGAAGAAGAAGAGAAAGCATTAACACTGCACCGCCGGTTAGCGTCATTAATTCTTCTTCTTCATTTTACCGCATACTTATCATCTTAGAAGGCTACGCTGTCAACTCCTATTTGTAGGTTAGCCTCGCCTCTGAAATATCATATGGCAATTTTTTTAAAAAAACAAAAGATTTGTGAAGCAACTATATCAGTGTTGCCAATTCCTATTTGTAAACCTTTACTTTTTTGGTTGGGCACCACGCACTCCTGGCGGGGTTATGGAGGACAGAAATCCTAAAAAACAACAATTATTATTATTATTTTGTTTGTTTGTTTGTGTTATAATATAAGTGAGTGTGTGTGTGTGTGTGTGTGTGTGTGTGTGTGTGTGTGGCACATCGTTCTCGAGAGAGAGGTTTACAAAGGTCACGATCTACAAACATTTTGGAGGATGAAAAAATAAGAAGATGAGAAGATGAGAAGATGAGAAAATGAGAAGATGAGAGGATGAGAGAATGAGAGGATGAGAGAATGAGAGAATGAGAGGTTTGTTTTTTGCGTCACAATACGGAAAATAATAAGAGGTATACGCGCGCGCGCGTGTGTATATGCCACATCCTTCCCCCAAGAGAGAGGTTTACAAAGGTCACGATCTACAAACATTTTGGAGGATGAGAGGAGGATGAGAGGAAGATGAGAGAATAAAAAGAGAATGACAAAGATGAGAGGATGAGGAGATGAGAGCTCATCTTTCACTCATCACTGCCTTTTTGCGCCCGTGAAACGTCGTCAGCGTAATAAATGAGGCGCGGAACGGGGAGAGAAAGTGGGTTTTTCAACTTTTTGTGGTCGTTTGGTCAAGAAATCAGAGTTGCGGTGGGATGCACAATTTTATACTACTATCTTGTTTTCTTTTTTTGTAATT
>NW_028143757.1:0-45000 GCF_977018435.1 Lepisma saccharinum
AAATAAATAGCGTGCGTAACACAAGAAGAAACATGGCTAAGTGATTCCGGACGTCAGGTGTTGAATTGTGTACTACAGTGCGCGTCAAATCTCCTGCATATGGCGATAGCCAATAGCAGCGCACTGCAGCGGTGCGATGTCGAGATCTCGCACGGAAAAGAGCGTGTTTGAGCGAAACGCCTTGTCACGGAGAGCCATAGACTACGGAGAGCACGGAACATTAGATACGAGGAAATTTTACCCTTGGCGTAACAATGTCACTTCTCTCCATCAGAAATTTACGCCCGTCGTTGGTTTCCCTGTACTTGAAGCCTAATTGTTTCAATATTTTCGAGGTGGAAGTTTAGAGCCTTTGTAAGATATTTTGACCCGTAAAGAGTACGTTATATTTTTGCAGTAGGAAATTCGCCACGATCGTAAAATTCAAAGACGATTCTACGAACTACGTCTTTTTCAAAGTCATCTAAGTTTGTCGTTGATTTCGGTACGTTAATGTGCTTTCTAGGTGATTGAAATATTGGAGCCGGCCCCGATCCACATTGTTTTGTCCCCGAACATATCCGAGAAACGGTATCTTGATTCACACCACACGCTTGAGCTGTTAAGAGCCTGGCACTTCTTAGTCAATTTTACTTCTCTCTTCTTTACTCGAACATTTTTAAAAAAATATTATACACCTGAAAAATCATCTGTCGTGCCTTGCTTCGTACAACACTGTATTTTTCTCTCTTCTCTCGCTACCACTACCACTTGGTTTACTCAACGACATGCTGCACACACCCACTAAACACACGGAAAAATACGAACAGTGACGGTATCCTCTTCGTCAACTTCTTCTTCTACCATCACTGGGAACGAACGTGCCCTGTTGCCTTCGCTAATCGGAAAGTTTCGGAATGCAACAGGAACGAAGTGAGAGCAAAAACAATACAATGAAAATACGTTTATAATATCATTGCTTCTACAGAGGGAACGCTTGCTAATAGACTACTGAAGGCACCATGTCGCATGTCACTTAGTTGGGAACTCCCCCTGTAGCGCGTCGCTTCTGTCTGAGCACCCTTCCTTTAATGAGCTTTCCGACCGAAGTAACAAGTAGCACGCGAATACGCCATATGAATGAACGTGTCGTTTGCTGTTTGGACCCTCATGTGTAATGAATGCTATTTTACAGTCTGGAAGTGTGTGTCACTAGTGTGACAGTGTGAACATCCCGTGTAGCTTGTCCCATTGGTTTGAAAGTTTCATTACACTCATATCGATGGCACTAAGAAAGTTTTGTGGGGTTTCCCTTGTCGTTTCATGCAAGTAAAAAGAGACAGTAAATATCAAAAATACAAATGCTTCAGTGTGTATATCTTTAAAAGAAATGATGATGATGATAATAATAATGAACCTAATTCATACGCAAAAATTTAGTTGCCAAGAGCATTCCACGCGTATTTTTTCTCCCGTATTATTAACGAAAGTATGACGATAACAGGACGTGGTCGACTGTCTAGAATGTTCGTTAATATCTTTGCGACCACTGTACCAAATATCATAGAAATTATCACATTCATAGAAATGCTTCATGTAAAAGAATCAGACGTTGCAGCGAAAATTCCATTTACTTCCATTATAAGCAGACGAATACCAACACCAGCGCCTCTAGCGGTATCATATTCGAGTGGAACCAGCCAGAGAGCCCAGAACCGTGCCGTTTTCCACACTACGTTATTCAAGGCGCTGTAGTATGGTACTCGTTAATTGTTTGATGGTAGTTTTTTATTTTTATTTTTATTTGATTTATTTTACTTCGAGCCAGAATTCGAACCCGGGACCCCTGGCGTCGCAGTGCGATGTGCTAACCAGTCCGCAACGGGGGCCGGCTGATTGATGGTAATGTCTGCTGCCACGTTCTTTTTTCTGGTGGAACCTCAAAAGAGACATACGCGTGGCAGCAGACTCAGTCTTTGTTTTATTGTGAATTCATCATGCTCAGTGGCGGTCCCTCCATGGATCAGAGGGAACAGGCTGTTCCCTCCTACTTATCGCCCATTGAAGCTATTTAAATTATCTATATTAACATAATAAGAACACTTCTTTCTCCCGAAATCAACATTTCCAAAAGTAACGCCGAAGAAAAACTTTCACCGTGACTGGGCGTTTGTTTACTTCACGTACCCTCGTCCTTCGACCCTTGGTTCCACCCTCTACGGCCAGATGCCGAGTATTTCCGACCACGCGCGAAGGTAAACGACCCTCACCACGGAAGCTGAACTCTCTAAGGTCTAAATCACCATCCCTGAGACCTTCTGTAAACAAACGGTCTCACCGATTCGATGTATCACTCCGCGTCAGCTGATCCATGACCGCAATCATGTGCTGTTACACTCATAGTTCGCCGCACCTATTCATTTTATATAAGAGCCTCTGAATGTGAGAACCCGTTCTCAAAACATCAGACGAATATGCAGCTGCATACATTGTTACTCTCCCGGTCATTCTCTCTTTCATTACCCTTAAAACTGCAGACACTGACACACCACTGTACTGGGATACCAACTTAACCACTTCATTTACTGGTTTCTCAGGATACTACTGACAGAACGTTACATAAATATTGAGTAGAATCTGTTTCTCACCCCTTTTCAAAGGCTGTCCTTGCTGGTGTTTTGAAAACAAGCTCGCAGAACACGGAGACTTTCCCTCACGCATATAACTCGGCATGTTATTTTTCTAAGGCTAAGTCAGGCAATATTACTAAGTTGCACTACTTCCTTGCTGTTCACATGATTATTTTTAGAAAATAACCAATGTTATAAAATATCATTATGTACACAAATCTCTAAGCTCATTGAAAGTTATATTACTACAAAATGTTCACACTTATCTTGACTTGCCATATCACCAAGTTATTTTACGAAGTGCATTATATTTGGCGGAACAAAAATCGTTATTAGGATGCTTCTCAAAGTTTCCAACCGCAATAAATTTACGAACTTTTTGTCTTGTTTTGATCATCATCAATATATTTATTGGACTTACAACAATGCATATGGCTGTTTATGCCCATTAGTAGTGGGAAAGGCCATACAACCAGGACAGGAAAGTATGAACCCCCCTTATGCAGATTTGGCTACACTTAAAACTTGCTCAACATGCCCATATGAGCTTTTTGCTCAAGTGTAGAACCCTGTCTAATCCAAGATTTTTGTAAAAATGCCCTCGGGAATTTCCTGAGAAAGTATGACCCCCCTCAGATTGATTTGTCTACACTTACAAAAGGCACTTCTGTGAGATTGTTGTCCATAAACTTGTAAAAAATATGCCCCTCTTGATGCCCACACCTAAAACTACGCCAAACGTATTAATACGCACATACACCCCCACACTCCCACACACACTGACATTGACCTTGACATGACCTTGATCTTGACTATTTTTTCGATTATTTTTTCGATTATTTTTTCGATTATTTTTTCGATTATTTTTTCGATTATTTTTTCGATTATTTTTCCGATTATTTTTTCGATTATTTTTTCGATTATTTTTTCGATTATTTTGACCTCGACCTTGACCTTGAGATGACCTTGACCTTGATCTTGATCACACCCACACCCATACATACCCACCTATACACACCTACACCCACCCACACCCACCCACACATATTTACTTCCGGATTACTTCCGGTTTACTTCCGGTCCACTTCCGGTCCACTTCCGGTTCACTTCCGGTTCGCTTCCGGTTCACTTCCGGTCCACTTCCGGTTTACTTCCGGTCCACTTCCGGTCCACTTCCGGTTTACTTCCGGTCTACTTCCGGTTTACTTCCGGTTTGTCTACTTCCGGTCCACTTGTGGCCAAGTTGTGGCCTATTTCTGGCCAGAGCATAGAGTTTTGATTTGGACCCCAAGAAATTGTATATAAATACCAAAGCCAAAAATATTAAGTGTATACACACATATACACATACACACGCACACACAGTACAGTGCTGAACCCAGTTGATATTTTTTATCCAGCATAGAGTTTTGATTTGAATCCCAAGAAATTGTATATAAATACCAAAGCCAAAAATATTAAGTGTATACACACATATACACATACACACGCACACACAGTACAGTGCTGAACCCAGTTGATATTTTTTATCCAGCATAGAGTTTTGATTTGAATCCCAAGAAATTGTATATAAATACCAAAGCCAAAAATATTAAGTGTATACACACATATACACATACACACGCACACACAGTACAGTGCTGAACCCAGTTGATATTTTTTATTCAGTATAAAGTTTTGAATTGAATCCCAAGAAATTGTATATAATAAACAACAACAAAAATGCCAAGTCAAAAATATTGTAATCAATGCAATAAAAATATATCCAGCCCCAATTGGGCTAAGCACCAAAAGATTTGTAATCCAGACAAATACAGAACTCCCACAATAACATGCCCCAAATGCAATAGAAAATACAGCATGCAATACTTCACATATATACATAAAGATACTTGCTCTGTACAGTCATCAACACAACCATCCACATCTGGTCTGAAGAGAAAGCACGAAGCACCTCTTAATGCCAGAGCAGCAAAGCAGCCACGCCATGCACCCATCCATAGCAGTTTTAATGCCCAACTTAAGGATTACCAGTTTGTATCAGAGCCAAGATGTGGCATTGAGAATTTTTTGAACAGTGTAAATCCTGATCTGCAGGCAATTCTTAATGCACAAAATGGCTCTTATAAACTGTCCCTCAAATTGTATACTCAATATAAGAAACCAAATGGCACAAAATTTACACAGCCCCACATAACAGAAACTGTACCTGTACATTCAAATGCAAATTCAAACACAATAATAAGCAGGTTGATAGATCAATTGAATATTAAACACTCTGAATTTGCTGCGAAAGAGTCTGGATGGAGCCTATGCGGCTCTCCACACAAGTTATATGTTAATATTTCTGAATTCAGCCCATTACAAGGATCTACATATTTGCCATTACCTGTCAATATTAAAAACAAACAAGCCGTGGTTAATATACAAAATAATGATAAGAAATGCTTTTTGTGGTGCATTTTAGCTGCTTTGTTTCCAGTTTTAAGGCATCCTGAGAGAATAACTTATTACAAACAACATGAACATGATTTTGATGATGCTATGGAGGGTTTAGAATATCCAATGTCTCTTCAGAATATTGATAAATTTGAAAAAAAGGCCAGGCATATCAATGGCAAACAATTATCTATTAATGTATTTATTTGTTCCACTGGCCGTGGCAATTGCTTGATAGAACCTCTCAGAATCAGTACAATTGATGATGAATCTGCTATTCCGATTGATCTGCTCTTAATTGAAGGAGATGGCACATATCATTACACTCTGATACACAGTCTTGAAGCTTTAGTCAGAACACAACTAGACAAAACTCATACAATATACAAGTTGTGCAGAAGATGTTTAGCTGTATTTGATGGTAAAAAAATAATAAATGGGATTCGTGAAAGGAATGCAGAAATTGCTAAAAACAAGTTAATTGAGCATCTGAAATACTGTGGCAATCATAAACCTGTTCATATGGTGATGCCTAATCCAAGTGAAAATTGCAAATTCAATAAGTTTGAAGCCTTGTTGGAACACCCAGCATATATTGTCTGGGATTCTGAATCAAATCTCAAATCTCTTGCATCCTGCAATCCAAATCCTGAAGAATCTTCAATTACACCATACCAGCTACATGAACCTTCCAGCTTTTGTTATGTGGTTGTACAGGATGGTGTTGTTACTAAAGAATATTCATACATGGGGCCAGATGCAATCAAAATATTTGCAGATAGAATAGAAAATGAGTGCCGTGACATAGCATCTAATATTTTATTAAAATCAAAACCCATGTTGCCTTTAACAGAGAAACAGATTGAGGATTTCAACAATGCAGAAAAATGCCCGGTATGTGATTCTGAATTTTCAGATACAAATATCAAGGTGAAACACCATTCTCATACAGATGGTAAATTCAAAATGGCCCTGTGTAAAAGCTGTAATATTAAGATCAAGAGACCAAGATTTATCCCCATATTTTGCCATGGAGCATCCAATTATGATTTCCATCATCTGATCAGGTACGAGGGTTTTGACAAGGAGAATTTAAATATTTTAGCTGAAAATGATGAGAAATATATATCTATTAGCAAGAAAATTGAAGTTAATGGTGTTCCTATTCAAATGAGATTTCTTGATTCTTACAGAATTTCACCTGCTAGCCTGGCCACACTGGCTACTCAATTATCTGATGATCAATTCAAAATCACACGTGCCATGTTTCCAAATCTGGACCTGAAATTAATTAGGCGGAAGGGTGTATATCCATATGACTATGTTACAGATTTTTCTAAATTTGATGAGTGTTCCCTGCCACCACAAGAAGCATTTTACAGCAAAATCAGAGGATCTGGAATCACTGATGAAGATTATCGCCATGCCCAATTGATGTGGAAGGAATTAAAATGCAAGACATTTGGTGATTATCACATGGCTTATTTGAAACTTGATGTGGCTCTCTTAGCTGATATAAAGCAGGCAATCAGAAAATCTTCTATGCAAAATTATGGACTGGACCCAGTGTATTTTTTCAGTGCCCCCGGTCTAGCATGGTCTTCAATGTTTTTCAACACCAAAATGCAATTGGATCTGATCCAAGATCAAGATATGTACTTGTTTATTGAGCAATGTATAAGAGGAGGGATGGTGCAATGTTCTCAGAGATATGCCAGAGCAAATAACAAATATATGCCTGATTATGATCCAGCACGGCCATCAAATTATATATTGTATGTGGATGCAAACAGCTTGTATGGTCACGCTATGATGGATAAACTGCCATATGCAGAGCTTGAATGGGTTGAAGATTTCAACATTGAGGATCTTCAGGACTTTGACGACAGTGACTATGGCCTCTTCTTAGAGGTTGATCTGACAACTTCTGATGATTTGCACAATAAATTTTCTGATCTGCCCCCAATTCCCGAGGTTCAGTGCTCACCTGGCTCTAAACAAAAGAAACTGATGATGAATCTGGAGCCAAAACAAGACTATGTCATATATTACAAAAACCTCCAGTTCCTGATGAAACATGGTGTTCAAGTAACCAAAGTTGGAAAAGTTTTGAGGTTCAGGCACTCAAGATGGTTGAAACCATACATTGATACAAATACAGAGCTTCGAACATCTGCAAAGAGCCAATCTGATAAGAGCTTGTTTAAATTGATGGTTAATTCTGTATATGGCAAAACAATTGAAAATGTCAGAAAACATACCGATGTTAAAATAATTACTGACCCCAGCCGGAGCAAAAAATTGGTTGCAAAGCCCAACTTCAATTACAGAAGAATTTATGATGAGCACATGGCACTTTTCAACATGAAAAAAACAAAGATTAAGTTTGATAAACCTATTTATGTAGGGGCTGTGATATTGGATTTGTCCAAATTACATATGTTAATATTGTATTATGATGTGCTGAAACCTTTTTATGGTGATCGTGTAAAACTGATGTACATGGACACGGATAGTTTTATTCTTGATATTCAGACAGAAGATGTTTATCAAGATATGGCACAACCTGAATTGTTTAAATATTTTGATACCAGCGAGCATACAAGGATTCAACCCCACAACAAAAAGGTCCCTGGCAAGTTAAAAGATGAGACACTTGGTGATGTTATTGTGAAATTTGCTGGGTTAAGTGCCAAGATGTACAGCTTTGAAACATGTAGTGGTGCTGTTGCAAAAAAAGCCAAGGGCATTGGCAGAGTAACTGTTGACAAAGAACTTCAATTTGAAGATTATGAAAATTGCATCAAATCCCAGAGTTCAATCAAAACATCAGAATCCAGAATTCAGAGTGTGGATCACTTGTTGACCAGCAATATTGTAAGAAAAGTGGCCCTGGACCCACATGATGATAAGAGATGCATTTTATCATGTGGCATACATACTTTACCATGGGGTCATTGTGATTTGAAAAATGGCAATCAATGCCCAATCACAGAGCATGATTTGAAATAAATAAACATGCCTATGAACTTATTTGGGTTCAAAAAACAGGCTATTATGGAGCTGCCAACACCACAACCCTCTCCTGATTTACAATCTGTAATGTCTAAACTGAGTGGCTTGTTAATTATTCATCTGAACAGCATACTTACAGATATTGATGATAAAACAGGTAAAACATTGTACATATTTAACAATAATTTAAATCATTACCAATTACCTGTAGGTGGGCAATTGCAATTTATTACAACTCCTGAGGGCAATGTCAAAATTTCAGTAGGGAGAAATATTTATAGAATTAAGCACTCGAACATGATTTCTGGCACTGTATATACTGTTTCTGCTGGTGACTGCTTATATATTGAGGTCCCTGGATCTTATGACAAGCTTATACCCTTTTTTATAGAATTAAGAATCAGATATTCAATAATAAATAACTACTAAACAAAATGCCTAATGATATTTTTGGCCATACAAGACATGAAGATCACAGTGACGAGATTTTGATGCTTGATGTCAGAGTCAAGAAATTAAGAAGTAATTTACAAGCTTTACAAACTACACTCAATGCCAGTCTTCAATTAGAAATTACAAATTTGCAATCACAATGCATGGACCCTCTTCTTAAAATTGATTCTGAACTCAAATTGCTTCTTCAGAAATATACTGATTTGGCCACATTGGATAATTTTCAAAGTTTAGAAGAAGCTGTAGCAGCTCTTCAAGCCAAATTTAAGACCCAGGCTAACAACTCTGAGCAATTGAAACAGCAATTGGAAGAGCAGATTATTAATGTCCAGGCACAGCTCCAAACAATTGTCAAAAGCATAAAATCACAAGAAGATTTTGATCTAGTGATTTCCACTCTAAAGGAACAGATTCAGTCACTCCAAATACCTAATCTGGACCCTCTGAACAATGCCATAGCCGAGGTTAAAGGAAAAATTGAGACACTTGAAAATTTTATGAACAACTTGCCATCATCTGATGCTTTGAATGCAATAACTCGGAGTGTGGCAAATATTAAGCTGCAACTTGAAACATATGAAGATTTTGGAAAAATTCAAAGTTCCATAACCCATCTTGAAGGTACAATAGCAGCAGTGCAAAGTGATTTGGCAAATGTACTAGAATCCAGATTACCCGGGATTGTAGACACACTTGTCAGTGTCCAGCAACAAATCACAAAGCTTGAAAACCTCAACACTGAATCTGAACTATCTCATTTCCATCACTTGATAGATGATATCCAAACAAAACTTGAAATTTTACAACAATCCACACCCTCTCAGGCAGATATAGCCCTGCTCCAAAATGCTATGCAAAATGTTGCTGATGCTTCTGAATTAAACAATGTGAAATTGGCACTTGAATTTTTGCAAAATACAGTATCAAATCTGCCTACATCACAGGAACTTAAAAATATAAAGAGAGCAGTGAATCGCATATTGAAATCAGAAGATATCAAGAATATCCTGGCAGAGATCAAACAACTCACACAGACAGTAGCCACTCTACCAACAAATCAACATATTAATGAACTGCATGTCCTGTTTGAGGATATCAGAAGACAGGTCCATGATCTTACTGCTCAAAATTCAAAATTGGCAATTGTTGAAAATTTACAGCAAATTGTAGCTAATATCAAGCAACAGCTAGGGACCATGGAATCCAATCAAGCAAATGCTCTGTCTGTTTTTGCCACCCAGCTACAAGAAATTGTGCAACAATACAAAAAACTTGCTATTGACATAAGAATCAAGCCGGGGCACGAAGAGATTGTTAGAACCATAAATGAGCACCTTGAATCTGTAACAAGCAGATTGCTCACAGCAGAAAAAGAAATAACAGGCATAATCGAGAATCCAAAACATACAGTAATTCTTGAATTGTACAGCATCCCCAACAGAGAATACGATTCACCATTTACACCAGGTGGCAAAATATATATGCTGTCCCCTGCACAATTTTATTATCAATTTTTTGTTGGGGGTACATTGAGACCAATCAAGATCAAATATTGGCTTCAACCACAGGCACACCACTACCCCACCTTATCAATAACAAATGCTGATAACAAAGTGAAAATCACCAGTGTAGAATTGGAGGATTTTACAGATCCCAATACATTAGAAACAGCCTATACTGAAGATGATGGCTCTTTGGAATTTAAAATACATATAGGGGACAAACTGTATTTAGAAAATCCTGCAGTCTCAGCTGCTGAACACCCTATAGTTGCAATATTCTTGTTTACATATTATGTCTAGACAAATTATTGTTGATGAATTACACAGACAGGCCAGACATAATTATAAGAGACTCCCAGTAGTCACAAAGGGCATAGATGATTTATGGCAGAGCGACTTGATTGAAATGGCAAGTGGACAGTTGAAAAACTTAGACAAAATCAACAAGGGCTACAAGTATCTACTCACTGTAATAGACACATTTTCAAAATTTGCCTGGGCTCTGCCACTTAAATCCAAGACTGGGGCATGTGTTACAGAAGCTTTTAGGACAATCATCAATCAGAGTGGAAGATCCCCGCGCTATTTGCAAACAGATAATGGCAAAGAATTTTATAATTCAGTGTTTCAACAATTTATTAAAAGCCAGGCAATAAAACATTACTCGACTTACAGTGACCTCAAGGCCTCAATTGTAGAGAGATTCAACAGAACCTTAAAAAATCTTATGTATAAACAATTTACACTTCAAGGTAATTATAAATGGATTAATATTCTTCCAGAACTTCTACAAAAATATAACAATTCTGTCCATTCCACAATCAACATGAAGCCCTCTGAAGTAACTTCATCTGATGAGCAAAAATTGATCAGCACTGTTTATTATCCTAGATACCAGCCAACAATAAGAAAGGCCAAATACAAGGTGGGGGATCAAGTAAGAATAAGCAAATATAAACACTTATTCAAGAGAGGCTTTACAAGAAACTGGAGCACTGAATTATTTACAGTGGTTCAAGTTAAACCCGGGACCCTTAACACATATATAATAAAGGATCACCGAGGAGAAATTCTCAAAGGCAGGTTCTATGAACAAGAGCTCAGCAAAACTAAACAGCCTGACACATATCTCATAGAAAAAATTATCCGCAGAAAAGGCAACAAGTTACTTGTCAAATGGCTAGGTCATCCGGAAAACAGCTGGATCGAGGCAAACAAAGTGATAATATGAGCACCTGGGATGTTATAAAAAGGCTCCCAGAACCTGAACAACAGAATAAGAGAAATGGCAACTTGCTGCCTGATAATATTAGGTGTCTTATTGTTGGGCCATCTGCTTGTGGTAAAACTACACTAATGGTTGATAATTTTTTATTGGCACCCAACTGGTTAGACTGGAAAAACAGGCACTTGTATGTCTTCTCTAAGAGCTTGGAACAATTAAAATATCAGCAGCTGATGAAGCTATATGATGGACTGGATATAGCCACTTTTGAACCAGATGTTAAGCCACTTGATGAATGTCTCGATAATTCTGTTGTTGTGTTTGATGATGTTATATTGGATAATCAAAACAAGGTTAGAAACTTTTTTACACAGGGCCGACACAAAAACATTGATTGCTTCTACCTGGCACAGACTTTTTCAAAAATACCGAAGCAACTGATCCGAGACAACAGCAATTTTATATGTGTGTTTCACCAGGATCATACCAACCTCAAACACATACATGATGAATACGTAGGTGGGGACCTGAGCTACAATGATTTTTCTAAGTTTTGCAGTAGGTGCTGGAACCAGGACAGTTATGGGTTTGTCACAATTGATATGACAAGAACACCCAATAGTGGCAAATACAGAAATAAAATCAACGATTTTCTAGACGTTGAGACGTATATAAACAACCATGAAAAGGCCAATCATTGATGATCTTAAGTTAAGAGATTATCTTGTAAAAAGATTTAAGGGATGGAAATCAGAGAACCGGGGAATTTATGAAAAACACAAACAAGCAGAACAGCCCATAATTGATGCTATTGGTGAATTAGGTAAGAATATCAAGACTGTTACAGAGCAAAATCAAAGTTTGATCACAGAGCTTGTACCTGTAGCTGCAAGAAACATATTAGATTATCCAATCACCCCACTTTCCAGTATTCATACACCTAGTCCTATTGCTCCTAGAAGAATTGAAGCTAGTCAGGATCCTATTGAATTGGGTCTTCTTGCTCAAAAATATTTAACCACACCTAAAGACAATAAAGATGAGGTCTTTGGCTTATATGCTGACACAGAGCGTGATGGCAGCATCATTCATAGAATTGGCAATTTCAGAGTAACATTTATGGGAGATGATATAATTGCATATTCAGAATCTCGTCTCGGAGAAAAAGGTGCTTTTGTTAAGTACCCCGGAACACCTGGATTGTGGGAACTGATGACTAGGAAGAGACCTGGCAGCTATACGGATCAAGATTATGAATATTACAAAGAGATATTAATAAAATCAGATGCTCTATACCAGAACAATGATCCCACACAAAAAAGAGTCAAGTCTAGCAGTGGAGCAAAATACAATAATTTAATCAAACCCATATGGTCACAGATCAAGACTGGCAGTGGAATCAAACAATACAACACCCTGCCTAAAGAATTTGTGTGGGTTGATGATGTCAGGAAACTTGTAGATAGGTTGCTGGTGATAGCTGGGGAGGAAAATGCTGGGAACCACAATTTTTACAATGAAAAGGTTGGAATTATGGACATGATAAGCACAAAATTGTCTAATTTTATAGTGAATGACACTAAGGGGATTGGATATCTCATAAAAATTATTAATACTCTACCACCTAAATTTTGGAATATTTCTGAGGGTCGGGGCCTTGTTAATGACATTATAAACAAGCTGCCATTTGAACTACACATTCCAGGCTATCAGTATTGTGGTCCAGGCACGAAATTGGAGCATAGATTAAACAGAGGTGATCCTGGTGTTAATCCCCTAGATGCTGCTTGCAGAGACCATGACATAGCATACAACACACATTCTGATCTTGACAAGAGACATGTTGCAGACAAGAAATTAGAAGAGGCTGCATTTGGTAGATTTGTAAGCAAAGATGCTTCTTTGAGTGAGAGAATTTCAGCATTGGGAACCACCATAGCTATGAGCACCAAACAAAAACTGGGGTGGGGGTTGTAAATAATAAACCTACAATGAAGGCCAAGGGTGTTATGTATCAAGTACCTTATGCAGGTCTCAAATCTCTTAAAACTATTGACAGTCTATTGACCAAAAAGCAGCGCAAGAGAAAAAGCTCTTGTATTGCCAAGGGGCATGGTATGAAATTGTTGCTTAGTACCCCCCAATTAAAAAAATTACAACAATCTAGAAAAAAATCACGTGTGGGGGGATTTATATTTACCATCCCTGCCATCTTAGCTGCTCTCGGGGCTGTGGGGAGCTTGGCCGGGGGATCAGCCGCCATAGCAAAAACAGTAATAGATGCCAAGAAAAATAGGGCAGAATTAGATGAGCAGAGGCGACATAACCTGGCCATGGAGAAACAAGGCAAAGGTGTTAAGAGAGCCATGAATAAGTTTAAAAAAAAACAAGAGCCGCTTACAAACCAAGATATTGAAGCTTTAATCAAGCCACTGGGCATCAAACATTTCAGAGGTGTGTACATGTCTGATTCTTTGCCAGAACAACCACTCAACAAAGAGTGTGGCATTGTTAATTTGGATGAGTACAAAAATCAGGGCACTCACTGGATTTGCTATCTTAAATATTTAAAAGATGAGGCATTCGTGTTTGATTCATTTGGAGGTGTTCCGCCTGAAAATTTAATAAAATATCTAAATTCAGCTAATCTTTATTACAATAATGCCCGTATTCAAAACTTCAAAGATGTTAATTGCGGACATCTGTGTTTATCTGTTCTTAGATATATGTCTCAAATAAATAAACCATCAATTGAAAATTTTCAAAAAGCCCTGTGGTATCTGAAACATAATGGGGGTATTCCATCTCACCAGCCAAAATTCAATATTGAAACTCAAATTGCATGATGACATAGTGTATCCCAAAACAATAGCTCTCAGAGCATTTTATGGCATGTACCTAATCCCTAATATTACACACCACAACAACAAAATTGCAGTTGGGGATCAAAAAATTGTCATCACTCCAGGGCAATATAATCTCTCCACTCTAAATGCTCAATTACCCAGAGGTGTAGTGTTAAGTCAAAATTCTGTCACTCACAGAGTAGAAATTGTATCTGCCACAGAAACAGTGCATCTGGGTACTATAGGAGAGCTGTTAGGCTTTGAGAACAACACAAAACTTGAAGCAGGCATCAAACATACTGCTATGAATATACCTAAATTCTTAGCTATAGAAACTCTAAATATTCACTGTAATGTGGCCGAGGGTATGATCACCAAATCAAATGGCATAGGCACTCACAAACAAACTGGGATCATTGCAACATTCAAACCTAATTCTGAATTCATGGAGCCCATCATCTACACTCCATCCCCAACATTATATTTTCCTGTGTGTCATAACAGAATAGATTACATCGAATTGATGGTCACTAATGAAAAAGAAGAATTAGTTGATTTTGCTGGAGCGACAACAACTGCCATCATAGAGATTAACATTTAAATAAAAATACATACAATGGAAAATATTGAGAGTTATGAGCTACAATCATTCCCCCCAAACAGGAGGACATTTGCAAATTTAAATCAACCCAACACAGAGATTGAGGTTGATCTTGATGTAGGGGATGGGTTTATACACCCCCACAGAGCAGATCTATACATCAAATTTGATGTTGTAAAGCTCGATGGAACAGATTATCCGGCAAATTCAAATATAAGACTTGTAGACAATTTTGTGCCGCATCTGTTCTCTGAAATTGAGGTCAGAAAACATGGCGTTGTTATAAACAGAGTGGATTATCCCGGCGTTACCTCCACAGCTTTGGCCACATTTAAATTATCCAAAACCGAGGCTTCATACTACAAAATAGGCGGATTTGAAGCTGGCGAGAAAATATTAACCAAGAGCCACACTGTACTGTTCCCCATGCGCCTTTTGCCTGGATTCTTCTCGGATTACAAAGATATTATGTGGAAGGGTGGTTTAAGAATTACATTTAGAAGAGCTGCCAATGATAATAATGCATTGATGAGGTACAGCACATTAAACTCTACAGGAGAAGCTCTGCCTAATACCCTACCAGATGCAGGGAAATGCATTATTCAGACTATGGAGCTAAGAATCCCTGTTGTTGAATATGAGGCCAGTTATGCTCTTAAACACAAAGCTGATATCCTAAAAAATCCACAGATTCCTCTGCAATTTTATACATATCAATGCGTACAGAAGCCCGCCACTGGTACCTATTATGAGTTTGATGCAACAAATTCATTCTCCAGTATTCAATATGACATGCCTGATTTTGTAGTGGTACTGTTTCAGACTGGGAGACACAACAATCAGGAAAAAAATTCAAGTAAATTTGATAACTGCAACATCAAGAACATATATCTTAAAAATGGCAGAAATGAGGTCTTTCCTAGAGAAAATTATAATTTAGACATGTCCAAGGATGATTTCCTCAAATTATATGAGGCTTTTTCATCCTTCAAACGTGTCACTACAGGCAATACTGACATGTATTACACACCAGATGAATTCAAAGCACAGAGACCCATGTTTGTAATTAACACTTCAAAAAGAAAACAGGTTGTGGTGAATGACAGGACAAACATTAAAATTGTCTGTGAATTCCATGAGGCATTACCTGATGACACCATATGTAGTGTTATTCTCATAGGAGAAAAATCATATGTTTATGATGTAAGAAATGAGAGAGTCACAGAGCAATTCTAGAGGGTCTCTGCATATTACATTGTCTTAGTACTAGATATGCAAGTTGGGCCTGGTGCCAATTGAACTTAAACTGGAAGTGGACCGGAAGTGAACCGGAAGTAGACAGGAAGTGGACCGGAAGTAAATATGTGTGGGTGTGGGTGTATGTGGGTGGGTGTGTGTGCGTGGGTGTGTGTGATCAAGATCAAGGTCAAGGTCATCTCAGGGTCAAGGTCGAGGTCAAAATAATCGAAAAAATAATCGGAAAAATAATCGAAAAAATAATCGAAAAAATAATCGGAAAAATAATCGAAAAAATAATCGAAAAAATAATCGAAAAAATAATCGAAAAAATAATCGAAAAAATAATCGAAAAAATAATCGAAAAAATAGTCAAGATCAAGGTCATGTCAAGGTCAATGTCAGTGTGTGTGGGAGTGTGGGGGTGTATGTGCGTATTAATACGTTTGGCGTAGTTTTAGGTGTGGGCATCAAGAGGGGCATATTTTTTACAAGTTTATGGACAACAATCTCACAGAAGTGCCTTTTGTAAGTGTAGACAAATCAATCTGAGGGGGGTCATACTTTCTCAGGAAATTCCCGAGGGCATTTTTACAAAAATCTTGGATTAGACAGGGTTCTACACTTGAGCAAAAAGCTCATATGGGCATGTTGAGCAAGTTTTAAGTGTAGCCAAATCTGCATAAGGGGGGTTCATACTTTCCTGTCCTGGTTGTATGGCCTTTCCCACTACTCCCATTATATATTTTATTTACATAAGATACAATTTACATAAAATGTACAAACAAATTTCAAATACACTCCTATCTATATCAAACCTTAGAAATATACATTACCCATGTTATATCATTTTGTCTAAAAAATGCAAGTAAAATATATTCAAAGAAAGAAGCCAAATTTATGGGAAATGATTACTGGTGCAAAGAGTTAAATATAAAGGTGAAGCAATAAGTAAAAAAAAGAAAGAGCATTGGGTTTAAAGTGAGACGTCATTTGCGGCAGCGTATCCCATACTACAAATTTGCCATTGTTTTACCTTACGTAATGAATCCTGTAACAACGCTGGATTTTCGTGTGAATTATTTTACTTCTATGAGTTTGCAATGCTTTCTGCATGCAGGTGGTTTTGTTTACAGAAGGTCTCAGGGTTTGTGATGTGAACTATAGCTGTTCCCTGCGAGAGATATAGCGAATTCCTTTTCTTCTAATTTTTGCTAAGTGCTAAAGTTTAATTGCGTCGTAGTAATAGTTTTGAGTGTAGTAAGTCCATATTTTCCTAATTTCATTGCAAAATTGCGTCTTGTCATTCATAACGAACTGGAAAAATCTTCTACAGTCTAAGCGTCTGCTAAATGCCTTGGCTAAACGCTGCGAAATAGCTTCCGAGGGAACAGCTCGCGTCAACCTGTTCCACCAGCCCCAAGACGCACGCAGCGGCAGGACAAGAAAGCGATTATTGCGAGCGTAGGGTTCCGAATGTTGTATGATCGACCGACTGAAGATGAAGGCTTTTAGTTCATTGAACTTTACAGAAAAGACAGCAAAGCAATACCTATCCTAACTGGATTAAAGACTAAAACGAAATCATATACAAGGCATTTTCAAACAAGTTACTACAACTCTGTAAAATGATTAACTGGATACTCTTCCAGCGGTAAATTATTGTTGTCCTTGTTTGTTCCTGAGAAGGGAGTTCGGAACAGTTCGGGTTTTGTCACAATTTCTACAAATCTAGCGGAAGTCATGAAAAAACTCGGCCACCTGAATGTAATTATTTCATTGAGGACGTTTGAATTACAAGAATACTCAACTCTACACACGCACACACACAAAAAAATGCCAAAGTAATCTACAAATAGAGAGATGAAACAGGTTTCGACCAAACATTTATTTCCTCTGATCACTCATAAATTGCTTTCATTATTTTTTTCTTTGTTGTGCATCAACAATTTTGTTTTTAATGTTTTCTTTACATTTTATCATATTTGCTTTAACAATGTTATTCTCATAATTTTAACGTGCTTCATGTATGTCACTTCTGACAATTTGTAACATATGTATCGTATATTTATTTGGTTCATTTCAGTAAGGGTTGCATTTTACTTGGTCAACTGCATTATATTAATGACAGGTATGGGAGCTGGGGGCAAGTGCAGGTCACCTGTTCCCGTGCCTGATTTAGCACCGCACGCCACTGATCATGCTATGTATGCAATTACGTCTATAACACATACTTTATGAAGTTTATCTTTGCCTGTCATTTTACTTCACTTTCTCTTCCATTTGGCCACTGGCATTTTTCTCAGGAGGGGCTGAAATTGAAAGGTAGATAATGTATGGCTGCTTTCTAAGGGGGCGATTGATCGATTGATTGATTTAGTTTTTTTCGCGTTTTGTGCCTCTAGGCTAATTTGCGAAGATGGGGATGAGTGATGAATGAAATTGATGCATTCACAAACAACCAATCCCGAGCGGGATTCGGGATTATAAATGTCTTCGAATACTGAAATATACAGGGTGGCTGGTAATTAGATGTATTCCCTGAAAGGGGTTAAAGTAGAGAAAATTTGCAATAAATTTGACCATATGATACCCCGTCCGAAAATTAGTAGTTTTCGAGATAATCGAATTGCAATTGTTTTTTTAAAAAAATGACAATTTTCCAGATAAAAAGATGAATGGAGAAATTATTTCATTCATATGAAGATGAACAAAGTATTATTTCTTATACACAAATGTGAATATTGCCAACATTTGTACCTTGTTGGATAGCAGATGTTACAAGGAAGTAATTTAAGTAATTTGTACGCTTCGTGTCATACCATTTTTGTTATTAATACGTTGCCAAGTAAACTAAGGGTGCATTTTTTTATCATCACTTGTAAGTTTAGACCCACCCGGTACTTACATGTGATTGTTATTTGGGAAAAACTTTTTTTCCAACAAACCACTTATTTGTTAGCTATCAGAAAATGCTGAAATAAGTTCCATACAATGAGCAGTTTTTTCTCCATTCATCTTTTTATCTGGAAAATTGTCATTTTTTTTAAAAAAACAATTGCAATTCGATTATCTCGAAAACTACTAATTTTCGGACGGGGTATCATATGGTCAAATTTATTGCAAATTTTCTCTACTTTAACCCCTTTCAGGGAATACATCTAATTACCAGTCACCCTGTATATACAGCGTGTCATTTTAATGGCTCCCACGGACCACGGAAACGTAAAGAGGACATCAAAACAAACATTATTTCTCAGTAACATTTTTCTCGTTGGTGCATCATTCCGGCGCTACAGTCGTTCAAAAAAGCCAGTTTTGCCGCCTGAATGCTGGCAACCACACACAATTTTTTTTGATTACATTTGTGACGTCATATCCCGTCGTCAAGCTATGCGTTCCAGGGTTACCAGGAACACTCATATTCTGTAAAAAATGACATAGCTACAATCAGCCACATTATACAGTAGAAGAAAACGAGAAAACACATTCATTAACCTAACAGGAAGTAAACAAACGACACGAAAACTGGTAGAAAGAAAACAGAATTCAAGTGGAAGTGGTCACATCGAATTTTGTCTCGGCTTACATGTCAAATATTTGCAAATCTAGTTACCAATTTGGCATCTACAATTTTGTCTATCCACTTCGTCCTTCTGATACTAGTTGTCTGTGACACACTGAACAGATGGCAAAATAGAAATGAAAGAAGTCAAATTTCAAAATGTAAGCAACACATAATATAATGTATATTCAGGGCATTATGAGGCAAGTGGCAAAAATGGTTGAAAAACCAAGGATATAAGTAGTAGTAATACAAGCTCTCGGACTACTGTGTTTATCTATGCACCGGATACACATGTAATGTAATAGTTTGTAACTGTGAACAGGACAGTATATTCGCTACTGATTCATAATTAGATTGTTACGGTGGTTGTACGTGTTTTAGCCGTAATGTAACAAAGTGAACCTCGGATACTTTCGTTATCAGCACAAAAGTACCACAAGGCATCTGGACACAAACCTGTAGATATCAACCTTGCAACGAGATTTGCAAATATTTGACATGTAGCTGGACACAAACAGCCACATGTAAGCTGTAAGTCCAATAAAATGTATTGTTGTTGATATTTGACATGTAGGCTGAGACAAAATCCGATATTGACACTTCATTTTGAATACGTTTTTATTATTTCTCATATCGTTGGTTCACTTCTCGCTTCGTTTTACACCTAATCATGTGGTTGGTAATTTGTCAATTTTCACAAAATTTGTGTGTTCCTCGCAACCCTGCCGTGCGCTGTTTTGCCGCAGGAAATGACGTCACAGATACGATCAAATGTTGTGTTGGGTTGCCAGCATCCAGGCTGCAAAACGGTCTTTTTGAACGGCTGTAGCGCCGAAATGATGCACCAACGAGAAAAATGTTACTGAGAAAAGTTGTTTGTTTTAATGTCCTCTATACGAATATGTGGTCCGTGGGCGCCATTATATGACACCCTGTATTATATATAAATGTATATTTGGTTGTAGCCTTTCAGCTATGCACCAGTTACATTTGTTTTACATTTCATAATTTTACAATTTCATAATTTTATAATACAATATTTTCTCTTACAATATAGTTGGTAAGTACATATATTATTTTCTTAGTCGGGTTCCTCAAAAGTGTTGAAAAGGCGTACACCTCATTATATCCTGCTTCTTTTAGATCTCTTAAGAAATACTCAAGCGTAGTTACATTAAGACGACATTCAAATATAATATGATCAGGTGTTCCTTCAGTTGTACCACACTGACAGATTGGGGATTGCACAATCTTCCTAGTGTACAAGTCTTTAGGGGCTAGGGTTTAATTTAGCCGACATCTAAGAAGGCTTGTTAAATAATTTCTTGAAAGATTTATATCTTGATACCAAGGTTCTTAAGGTATGTGATTGAATTGAATAGTATTTTCCCATTAGTCTTCCTGTAATTGTCCATTGTTTCTGCCAACTTTTCAACAGTTCCGTTTTAGCATGTGGATCTCGCTTTTGCAGAAAATTTTATCCGAACGATCGGTGACTTGATTCTTCAGCTGCGTACTTGGCTAATGCGTCTGCTATATGGTTGCCTTCTATGGATGTATGCCCAGGTAAAAAAAGGTAAAGTGCTCCCCTGTGCTTAGCACCACGCCATGAAGGCGTATAGGGGGTGTGGGGGTAACGCCCCACACTTTCATGATCCGGTCGTGAGTGGGGGTGATGTGATCAGCATCACGCCCCTGACCGCCTTTAGCCCCCAGGGTTTCCCCCAGGTACCCATGTTATTCGACGCTGGGTGGGCGCCGGGGCCGCTTCCAACGTTAGAAAAGTATTTCTTTTGTCTGGACTCCTGTATGCCCAGGAGTCCAGACAAAAGAAATACTGTAACCTGAGTTAGTTAGTTTGTGATACATACTTTTTATGTTAACAATGTACCAGTCTACATAGTAATCAGCTGTTATCAACACCAGGGAGTGTAAGACTGGCGCTGAATCAGTGGCGATCACTGATCAGCCGCTTGAGGTTTCTCTCCTGTATATACAACAATGCTTCACGAATATCAAAAGCTTCTACTGAAATAGCCCATTAGAAACATAGCAACTTGCGCAGTTCCCACGAATAAAAAGAAGAATTAATGCCTTTATTAAAGCGAATCATATGAAGATATACTCGTAATCAAGAAGTAAATTTAGGCAGTAAACGTCCACTCTGAATAGAGGACAATCACAAAACACCATAATGAATATAGCTAATAATAATTATTATTATTGTTATTATTAATAATAATATAAGTATTATTATTATATATTATATTTATATATAGCGTTTTCGAGCGTTTCAATGTGACTGCCCCCAACAATACTTGTCGCCTCTCCAGTCACTTTTCCCTAGCGCCGTCACTGTTCACGGGTTCGAATCCGAGCCTGGGCATGGATGTTATTTGTGAGTACCTCCTCATCAATATAATCATTTCGTCACTTATCTTCATCTTCGCGATTAGCCAAAAGCACTGACGTACGCAGAGGGGTTGCTGAAGGGGCTATTAGTTTCCTCCGAAATTGTGAGAAAATCAAAATTTCCTTTTGAAAAAAGCCGTGAAGAACTAGTGGAACACCTAGGTGGTAAATACAAACTCGCTTTAAAATAATCCCCGAGTGCCATTATTGTGTGTCGCCCCCCTTAGCCGGATCCTGTGGCCGAGTGGTTAGCACATCGCGCTGCGACGCCAAGGGTGCGACGTTTCGCCGCAGGAAATGACATCACGGATACGATCAAACGTTGTGTTGGGTTGCCAGCATCCAGGAGGCAAAGAGGTCTTTTTTGAACGGCTGTAGCGTCGAATCGACGCACAAACGAGAAAAATGTTACTGAGAATAGTTGTTTGTTTTGATGCCCGCTATACGAATCTGTGGTCCGTGAGCGCCATTAAAATATCACATTATACATACATATATATATATATATATATATATATATGTGTGTGTGTGTGTGTGTATAGGGTGTCTCAAAAGTAATAGACACAGGTGAAAGTACATGATAAGTAAGCAAAAAGTCTCACTAAACATGGGTTTGCAGACGAGTCGTTTTCGAGATAATCGCGAATGTGTGATTACAAGCCGTCACTGACTTCATTGTTTGTAAACGTCGTCCTAGTTGGTAAAATGCTAATAATGTGTGCGAACGTGTGGTTAGAAGCCGTCACTGATTGCATTTTGTAAACCGAGTGCCAGTGGCGACTCGTGGCTTTTTTGAAGTGTGGGAAGAAGTTATGTTAAACTGAGGAAGGTTTGAAAAATGCGTTCAATTACAGTCGCACAAATCGCTCGTACTATCCACTGTCTTTAGAATGTTACCTGCAGGCCCACACACAAGGTAAGGCAAGGGGGCCCTGCCCCTTTGAACTATGATTTTTTTTTAATGTGAACCTCTAAAAAAACAGGACGATATTTCAGATTTTCCAAAAATTTCGAGTTTGTCCCATCTTCCTGTCGTGTGGATAGAGGATAATAAGAAGTGCTGCTTAAACTCTGAAATTATGCTAAATGCTTCTAAATTGTGCTAGGATTTATTATTAATTACTTTTTTCTGATAACTACAGTTTTAAGTTCAATTATGCATATATTTTTCGAGTTTTGAACTTGCGTTACTTATTACTCACTACACAAAATTGTGTAGAATGGCTCAACAAACGAGATGGGTTGAGCATAGAACTTGAAACGGTTTGAGAAAATGGTTTGTTTACCGCCAACCTTCTATAGATTTACTGCCGTAAAATCTCCTCAGGAACAAAATCGACAGGATAAAGACAAGATAGAGGATGATGGATCGTCGAATGTTTGTAAAATAAGCGTGTCGCTGTGTGTGCATACTCCCTTTTATTTGAAACAAGTCCGCTGGTGATGTATAAATAAGATTTGAACGTAATTTTATTTCAATTTCCTGAAAACCTATTCCTTTCAATTCGATTTCCCTCTCCCAGGGACTCGCGTTTGCAGATTGTACTAGATTTGACCATTATGCCAAAAGCAGGATGCTAGGGGCCAACGAAGGTCAAACTGTGCTACGTTAAGTACCATTTTGATGGGATTGGCACCACTGATGTAGGAACCCCTTGATGATTCCTCGCTGGATGCTTTAAAACCGCAACCTTCCCCCCGCCCCTTTTCCACTCCTCACCCATCTGTTTGTAGTGATACCAGCGAGGTTCCTCAAAGGGGGGGGGGGCAGCAAAGCGTGTGTGTCCATCGTCTTTTGGCTGTGGAAGGAGCGCCACCAGTCAACTCTTCACAGTAGCTAACCTACATTGAGCTCATAATTTTATAACGCGCATTATTATTAAACTCCTAAAAAGTAGAGAAATGGAAGCAAGTATAAATGAACTGTAGGAAGTTCCTCACTTCCTACATGGAGGAATTGCCCCTGCAGAGTGCTTTACTCCTTGCGCGTTCCGAAGTTTGCTCTCTGTTTACAAAACAGAACATTTCCGAGAGGATGGATACAATCAGTACAGAGTCTAATCGTATTGTGGGAGTCACGTCAGTTGTGCTGTACTGCGTAGTGAAAATGGAACATTACAGCAACGAGGAGTACATTTTACCAACCAGGACGACGTTTACAAACAATGAAGTCAGTGGTGGCTTGTAATCTCACATTCGCAATTATCTCGAAAACGGCTCGTTTGCAGACCGATGTTTAGTGAGACTTCTTTGCTTCTATTATCGTGTACTTTCACCTGTGTCAGTTTGCGCTATTACTTGTGAGACACCCTGTATATACAAAAACAAATTAATATTTATTAGTCAAGTTGGTATTATAAGCAGATAAAGTGATATCATGCAGAATACACCACTTAGAAATAGTGAAAATCGTCATACTCTTAGAAATGAACACTCTTATTATTCGATATTTCCTTAACTTCAGTTGGGCGGGGGCGGACGGAAAGCGCCAACCCCCTGCCCCCTCTGGCGTCGTCACTGCCCGGGATGTCTAGCATCGCATCGCTAACCACTCCGCCACGTAGGTTGGCAGTACGGTTCTCATGTTTGCGTTCTGTAATAGAAACTGGGGATCCAACTTCACCCAGTTTTATGCCGCCACAAAAATAAGGAAATTAGAATATTTGATATATTACGTACCATTTATACCACATTTTTTCATTTGTACCGTAACGGTTTTCAAGCAAATTAAATTTAAATGTGGGGGATAGGCTACCCCCGCACATATGAAAAGTGAAAGACAAAAACTGTACCGTTTAGTATATTTAAATCGTTTCTTTCATTTCCGGTCTTCGAGTCAAGAAAAGGTGTTCATTTTAAATCAACTTCCCTCACGAACACCTTCACGAACCAACCTTCACCTCACCCAGGTCCGTACCCAAGGGTGCCGAAATGAAATACATGTGTTTGACACCTGGCAAAGAAATAGGAATCCCTTGATTGACCAATTACTTCTTGGATTACAGTGTCATCATTAATATTTCATATTAAGTTTCATAGAAATAAATTGTTTTAATAGGGCGCAAATGATTTTACGGGGCGCCATGACATTCTGTATCACATTTCTTTTCAATATAGATCGTTTGGCTCCCAGTGCCGACTCCTGCCGCCCCATAGCTATGGCTCTGAACTTGAACTTTAAGAATAGAAGAGAATGCGAGCGAAGCGAACAAGAAAATTTTACGAAATGTATTTTTATTTGTATAAAATTTGAAATCGAGGGGGGAATTGAACCTCTGTGCCCCTTTGTAAGTGCCCTTGGAAAGTAAAAGCTAATTCCATGAGTATCCAATTGACCTGTTATTCTTATATTCTCCTAGTCTTGTTTCCTTACTTCAATGTTTGCTTCCCCTAGAATGGACTTCCGTCCAAGGTCGGAGTGGGGGGGGGATGCCCTCTGCCCCCTGTGGTTGCGGCACTGTTTATGAGTGTCTCTTCATCAATTTCACGTCATCACTCATTGTTGCAATTAGCTAGAAGTGGCAGAGAAGCAACGCAAAGTAACAGAAATCAAATATCCACTCCCTCTCTCTACCACATGAATCAATATTACCAATAGGTAGACTTCGGAAACAAAAATTTAAGCAGTTCCAAGTTCATAGCAACACATCCAACAAAAACATCCGAACACATTAGGCACCTTTAATACAAGACTACTCAAAATGTCACAACTGTTCTAGATACTGAAAATTGTGAAATCATTTCCGAAGCATGAATCTGGAAGGGAATTTTTCACCTCAATCCTGATACGACATTATACGGATCCCATACACTCTAATAAATCACAAAATCAATAAATGTCTTTGATATGTTGCTAGAGCAATATAGGATACAATTGTAAAGATTAGTGAGAATTCCAGGTAGGAATGTGTTCAGTATTTTTCACGGGGGGGGGGGGGGGCAGTTGAGTCCTGATAGCTACGGGCCTATTTCAGATGCGACTCAACAGGTCGTGCTCGGGAAACTATTTCATGCGAGTTGTATCGTGACGGGTAGTTTACCTGTTAGAACATGTTTAGTAAAGTGCCATTTCAGACTTTGCCGATGTCACAGTTCGTTGATGGGGATAGTGCGGAAGAAGGGGATTTTAACAAAGATGAAGCCTGGTCCCAAACTTGGTCCGAAATCAATTCTATGGGGGACAAGGAAGCGAAAATTGAAGTAATAAAAAAAGCAAGGCTAGCAGAATTTAAGAGTAGCATGACAAAATGATACTCAAGATGGAATTAATGTCCAACTATTCATGTATTTATTTTTCTTCCAGTCGGCCGAGAACACCTCAAGGCAATTGCCATCCTCGATAGTAGTACAATCAGGCCGGTTCACAGCCCGAAAATGGTGCTCGGTGGTGCTCGCAGTGTTACCAACTCCTCACTCGAAAAAATCACCAAGGTTTTTGTTTTTGGGTATAACCTAACCTCAAGCAAGGAGCTGGCAATACTGCTTGAGGCTTTTCTCGCAGTGTGGCCAACTCCTCACTTAAAAAAGTCACCAAGGTTTGTTTTTGGGTCTAACCTAACCTAAAGCAAGGAGCTGGCAATACTGCTTGAGGCTTGTTCTGCAGTATTGCCAACTCGGGCAAGGCGTAGCCTTTTGGGTGTATGTTAACCTCACAGTGTTGCCAACTCGGCGTAGCCTTTTACGCTGTATAATTTTTTAGCTTTTTTGTGTGTGAGTGTATATGTGTTACCAACTCGGCGTAGCCTTTTGGGTGTATGTTAACCTCACAGTGTTGCCAACTCGGCGTAGCTTTTTGGGTGTATGTTAACCTCACAGTGTTGCCAACTCGGCGTAGCTTTTTATGCTGTATAATTTTTTAGCTTTTTGTGTGTGAGTGTATATGTGTTGCCAACTCGGCGTAGCCTTTTGGGTGTATGTTAACCTCGCAGTGTTGCCAACTTGGCGTAGCCTTTTGGGTGTATGTTAACCTCGCAGTGTTACCAACTTGACGCAACTTTTTGGATGTATGTTAACCTCACAAACAGTGTTACCAACTCCTCACTTAAAAAAATCACCAAGGTTTTTGGGTCTAATCTAACCTAAAACAGCTGGCAATTTTGCTGAGGCTTGCCTTGTAGTGTTGCCAACTTACTCGAAAAGTTACCAAGATTTTTGGGTCTAACCTAACCTAAAGCAAGGAGCTGGCAACGCTTGAGGCTTGGCTTATAGTGTATAAAGCAATTTGTCAACCTACTGGTATTGTCATAGCTTTTTACGAGAGAGAGGAGAGAGGGGGAAGAGTTAAAACAACTGGCAGCTGCCAACACCTACCTACAGCTTTTTTTTTTGTTTGGTGTAACCTCTAAAGCAACTGGCAAGTTTGCTTGAGGCTTGCCACAGTGCATAAAACAATTTTTTGCCAACCTACACACACTGGGGGCAATAGAGCCGGCAACAAATATATACTGTTGTAAAAGAGATGGATGGCAGCATAGTATGTGTGTGCGTGTGTGTGTAGCATTATTAACTAGTGTTGGCAACCCACTTACAACTAAAAAAATAGAGATGCCAACGTTGCTGTAAAAGAGAGAGACCTATCGTGACCTTTGTAAACCTCTCTCGGGGGAACGATGTGCCACACGCGCGCGCGCTGGCGCCTTTATTATTTTCGTATTGCATACAATATTTATTGTTTTTTTTTAGGATTCGTGGCCCCTACAACCTCGCCAGGGTGCGTGGTGCCCAACCCAAAAAGGTTCTAATGGCTGCGGTTGTAGATAATCGCACCTCTGTAGAGTTTCACGTGTTTTTTTTTCCCCCAAACTTCCATGAAACCCAACAGAGGACCTCCGTAATGCATGCAACGTGTACTAACGACTCTAGTGTTATTTGATGTTGTAATATTTTTGGATATAGAGTTTTATTGTGAGATATAGATAATAATAATTATGTTTATTATAATATTTTTTGATGAAGATGGAGAATGTATGTGTGTGTTACAAATAAAGTTGCATGTTTTTTTTTCTAGTGTGTGTTTGTATGTGTATGTGTGTTTTTTGATGTTCGACAGCATCTGAAACGATAAAAAAAGAATTTTATTGTTAATTTTCTCATGTAAAAACAACAACAACAAAATTTTTGTGCAAAAATTCTGATTGTCTTGTGCTATAGTGCAAAAACTGATGATATTGTAATTCATAACTGATGAAATTAATATTGTAACTGATTTTGAACTAGTGAAATTTTCGTATTGTGCTATTGAAACTGATTGTGCTAGTACAGAAATTTCTTATTGTGCGAGAAAAGAGGTTAAAAACTTGTTAAAACTGCTCTGTGATCCTCTCGTTCTTCACGTCGTGGACGAAGGACTTCTCGGCGACCAGGATGACACTGCATACGGTATCCTCGGGCAACGGACTGTTGAACTCGCAGACGATCTTGATGTTGGTTCGATCGTTGACCACCACCTGCTTTCTCTTAGATGTGTTGATGACGAACATGGGTCTGCGGGTTTTGAATTCGCTGGGCGTGTAGTACATGTCCATGCTTCTCTCGGTCACGCGCTTGTAAGCCGTGTAAGCTTCGTAAAGTTTGAGGTAATCGTCTTTGGTCATGTCGAGGTTGTAATTCTCGCGCGGGAAAACTTCGTTGCGTCCATTTTTCAGATAAACGTTCTTGATCTTGCAGTTGTCGAACTTGCTGGAATCTTTTTCCTGGTTGTTATCGCGTCCGGTCTGAAAGAGCACTACGACGAAATCTGGCATGTCGAACTGTATGTTGTTGAACTGTGTCGTCACGTCGAATTCCATGTGACTTCCCGACGCCATCTTCTGCACACACTGGTAACCGTGAAAGTGAATGGACACCTGCGGGCTCTTCAAGATCTCTGCTTTGTACTTGAGGGCGTAGTTTGTTTCGTATTCTACGATCGGCATTCTCAATTCCATGCTCCGGATGACGCACTTGGCTGCTTCGGGTAATGTGTTGGCTATCGGCGTGCTGTCGGCGTTCAAGTTGGTGTATCGCATCAGTGCGTTGTTGTCGTTGGCTGCTCTTCGAAACGTGACGCGCAATCCTCCCTTCCACATGATCTCCTTGTAGTCCGAGAAGAATCCCGGCAGCAGACGCATGGGAAAAAGCACCGTGTGACTTGTCGTCGATATTTTGGTCCCCGCTTCGAATCCTCCCGCCTGGTAGTATGCTGCGTCCGTTTTGGATAATTTCAAAGTTCCCACTGCCGTCGACGTGATGCCTGGATAATCGATTCTGTCTATGACAGTGTTGTTTCCTCACCTCCACCTGCGAGAACAGGTGAGGCACGAAGTTGTCAACGAGTATCAAATTTGCATTGGGCGGAAACGCGTCTCCGCTTTCCTTCTTCACCACGTCGAATTGAAGGTAGAGGTCCGCTCTGTGAGGATGAACGAACCCATCCCCTACGTCCACGTCGTATTCGATCTCTCTGTTTGCTTCGTTCAAATTGGCGAACGTGCGACGGTTGGGAGGGAAAGATTGCAATTCGTAACTTTCGATTTGCTCCATTTTTACTATGTGTGTTATTTATTATACGTTGATCTCCACGATGGCAGTGGTTGTTGCACCTGCGAAATCCACCACGTCTCCTTTCTCGTTCGTCACCACCAACTCTATGTCGTCTATGCGGTTGCGGCATACTGGAAAATAGATCGGCGAAGAGGGCGTGTAGATGATCGGTTCCATGAATTCGGAACTGGGTTTGAACGTGGCTATGATTCCCGTCTGCTTGTGACTTCCTAACAATCCGTCCGAAGATTTCGTGATCATGCCTTCCGCCACGTTGCAGTGAACGTTTAGAGTTTCTATGGCTAGAAATTTAGGAATGTTGGTTGCCGTGTGTTTGATGCCAGCTTCGAGTTTGGTGTCGTTCTCGAAACCTAAAAGTTCTCCCATGGTACCCAGGTTTATGGTTTCCGTCGCCGATAGGATTTCCACTCTGTGCGTGACCGAATTTTGAGAAAGGTACGTGCCTTTGGGTAACTGAGCTTGCAAAGTGGAAAGATTGTATTGGCCTGGCGTGACGATGATGTGTTCGCTTCCGACGCTAATTTTGTTGTTGTGCTGCGTGACGTTAGGTATGAGGTACATGCTGTAGAATGCACGCAGAGCTACGGATTTAGGATACACGATGTCGTCGTGCAGCGTGAGTTTCAAGATTGAAGATTTGCTCGTGAGATGGAACACACCCATCGTGTTTTAGGTTCCACAATGCTTTCTGAAAATGTTCCACCGAGGGGTTATTTATTTTAGACATGTATGCGAGAACGGAAAGGCATAGGTGGCCGCAGTTAACATCGGTGAAACCCTGGATGCGTTTGTCATTGTAGTAGAGGTTGGCAACACTGAGATACTTCACCAACCTGGCAGGTGGTGTGCCACCGAACGAATCGAAAACAAATGCATTGTTATCGTCAATTTTGAGGTAGCATATCCAATGTGTACCAGGATTTTTGTAACTGTGCAGGTTGACTACGCCATACTCCCTTTTCTTCACAGCAGAGGGTAGAGAATCGGACATGAAAACACCCCTGAAGTTTTTTATTCCCAACAGTTCGATCAGAGATTCAATATCGAAGTTGGACAGGGCTTCTTCTTTTTTTTATATTTCTTCAAAGCATCGAGGTTGCTTTTTTGTTTTTTGGTTATACCTTTCCCCTTCTTCTCCATAGCCAGGTTGTGACGTTTCTGTTCTTCCAATTCTGCCTTGTTCTTCTTCGAGTCGATGACGGTTTTTGCGATGGCGGCGCTACCGCCGGCCAAACTTCCAACGGCCCCTAATGCTGCCAGGATGGCTGGGATGCTGAATATGAAACCTCCGATCTTTTGCTGTTTTCGCGAACGCTGCAAGCGTCTCAATTGAGGTGTGCTGAGAAGTAATTTCATTCCGTGTCCTTTCGTCAAGCAAGAACGTTTCTTCTCGCGTTGTTTCTTGGTGAGTAACCCATCGAGGGCACCTAGATTTTTCAGATTGGAGTATGGTATCTGGTACACGACACCCTTGGGCTTCATGATGATGCTCTATATGTTATTTATATATATGTTCTGAGATTTTTTTGTTTTGTGTAATTTTTTTTGGTATGTTATTTATATATAAATGTTCTGAAATTTTTTTTTGTTCCGTGTAATTTTTTTTCAAGAATATACTCTGCGCAGAGCCGTTACACAAATTCTATTACATGCTTTGTTTTCTTACCAAGAAGTTCCTTTGTACCCTTGTACACGATTTGAGTTTTGTTCTCGATTAAAATAGCTAGCTTCTCGTCGGATAACATGTTAGCGTATCGATCTGGTAAAAATAGACTGTATTGTGCGTTGAGCAACAGACGCGCCTTGGGGCCATACTGGGTAGAAACAATTGAACCGGAAGTTATCGTGTAAGGTTTGTCCACTTCTAATTCCTGAATTTTTACATATTCGACTGATGAATTTAGCATTTGTTTTAATGCTTGGGCGTCTAGTGATTGTTTACTCATTTTATAAATGGCAAACACAACTGGAGTTTTTTTTTTTACGTAGTGTTATTTATATACCGAAGAAATTTTTTTCACGGTTCGAGAATTCTTTTATTTCTACACACCCCATCCAAGTTTTTGTTTCGTGTTCATGGCGATGGTGGTGCCCAGTGCTGCAACTCTTTCTCCCAGCGAAGCGTCTCTGCTAACGAATCTTTCGAAAGCTGCGTGCTCTAACTTTCTGTCTGCTTCGTGACGTGCATCCAGATCGGAGCGAGTGGTGTTGTAAGCGATGTCGTGATCTTTGCATGCAGCATCCAACAGATTCACACCCTTGTCTCCTCTCTCCAATCTTTTCTCGAGTTTGGTACCTGGTCCGCAGTACTGGTAGCCAGGTAAATGCATCTCGAAAGGTAACTTGTTGATGATGTCGTTCACGAGACCCTTTCCTTCGGCCACGTTCCAGAATCTCGGAGGCAGCGTGTTGATGATTTTAATGAGGTACCCTATGCCCTTGTCGTCGTTTACGATGAAGTTGGAAAGTTTTGTGCTGATCATGTCCACGATGCCAACCTTCTCGTTGTAGAAATTACGATTGCCTGCATTCTCCTCTCCTGCAATAACCAACAACCTGTCTATGAGCTTGCGCACGTCGCCCACCCAAACGAATTCTTTGGGTAACGTGTTGTAGAGTTTGACGCCGCTGCCTGTTTTCACCTGGTTCCATATCGGCTTGATGAGATTCCTGTATTTTTCGCCGCTGCTCGATTTCACCCTATTCTGCGTAGCGTCGTTGTTCTGGTACAAGGCGTCCGTCATGATCAGAATTTCCTTGTAACTCTGGTAATCTTCTTCGGTGTAATCCTTCGGCTGCTTTTTGGCAACGAGTTCCCACAGTCCCACCGTACCCGGATACCTGTTCCAGCTATTCTTATTGCCTAAATTGACTTTAATGTCGTTGCCTTCGAAGGTCACCTTCGATTTCCCAATCTTCCATACCACACCGCCGCCTTCGTTGGTTTCCATGGTGGGATACAATCCGAACACTTCATCCTTGTCGAACTTGCCCGTGCTCAGGTAGTCTCGTGCCAAAGGTCCCAACTCGATTTTATCCGACGGCGTGCTGCTTATGGCTCGACGTTGTGGCGGTACGTCCTTCAGTTCGAACGGCGTCGAAGGAATGCTCGAAATGGGCGTGGGTACGGTGTAACTTTTAGCTGCAAGTGGTACGAGTTCGTTGATCAAATTTTTATTTTGTTCCGTGACGCCTTTAATTTCTTTACCTAGATCGCTGATGGCGTCGATATCAGGTTGATCTTGACGTTTCTTCTCTTCGTAGAATCCGCGATTCTCGGATTTCCAACCTTTGAAGCGTTTCGCGAGGTAGTTTCGCAACTTGAGATTTTCGTCTTCGATTTTTCGTTTCGCCATAACGTTATTTATACACGCCGTTTCTCACAACGTTGCAACGTTTAGAAAGTCGTTGATTTTGTTTCTGTATTTTCCGTCGTTGGGTTTCCTCGTCATGTCGATCGTCGCGAATCCGAAATCGTCACTGTTCCAACAGTGGGAGCAGCAGCGTTCCGAAAATTGATTGTAGTTCATGTCTCCGCCTACGTAGTCATCGTACGCGTGCTTGAGGTTGGTGTGATCTTGACGAAACAAACATATGAAATTAGCGTTGTCGCGTACTAACTGTTTTGGAATTTTGGAAAACGTTTGAGCTAGGAAGAAGCAATCCATTCCTTTGTGACGACCTTGCGTGAAAAAGTTGCGAATTTCATTTTGATTTTCCAGGATGACATCGTCGAACACAACGACTGAATTTTCGCGACAATCGTCGAGTGGTTTTATTTCCGATGCGAAAGTTGCAATGTCCAGACCATCGTACAGTTTTATCAGTTGCTGGTATTTCGCTTGTTCGAGACTTTTCGAAAATACGTAGAGGTGCCTGTTCTTCCAATCTAACCAATTTGGTGCGAGGAGAAAATTGTCCACGAGCAGTGTCGTTTTCCCACACCCTGAAGGGCCTACGATTAGACAGCGGATGCTGTCGGGAAGTAACTCGCCGTTTCTTTTCTTCGTTTGACTTTCCGAATCCGGTAGACGCTTCACCACGTTCCACGTACTCACAAGATCACATCGTTCGCGTCGATCCAACTCTTTTCCGGAAGCCCCAGCCATTTCACCAATAGTTTGTCACCTTTCCTACGCAAAACTTTTTCGATGAGGTACGTGTCGGGGTGTTTTGTTTTAGAGAGTTCCTCTTCGTAAAATCTTCCTTTCAAAATCTCGCCGCTACTATCTTTTATTATATACGTGTGTCAGTTTCCGGATAAAACTCGAACCACCGTAAAAAGTTCCGTGCTCCAATTTTTTGTGAATCCCTTCTCGAAGGTGCGTTTGAATTTGCTGATCCTCACCTGGTCTCCAATTTTGAATTTTGACTTCTTGGTAGTCGCGGGAGTGTACTTTGGACAGTAAACTGTAGAAATTAAACGCTGCTCGTCGGATTTCGTAACGTCAGCTGGCTTCATGCCTATGGTTCTGTGTACTGTATCATTATAAGTGTCGACGAGTTCCGGCAGTATGTCGACCCATTTGTAATTTCCTCGAAGCGTGAATCGTTTCCACATGTGTGTTTTCAAGGTTCGATTAAATCTTTCCACGATGCTGGCTTTGATGTGACTGAAGGTCGAATAATGTCGAATGCCATGTTTTTGAATAAACTTTTGGAATACGGTGTTGTAAAATTCTTTACCGTTGTCTGTTTGCAAAAACCGTGGCTGTCTGCCGCTTTCGCAAAAAATTGTTTTGAATGCTTCCGTGACGCACGTTCCCGTTTTGGCCTTCAAAGGTAGAGCCCATGCGAATTTCGAAAACGTGTCTATGACGGTGAGGAGGTACTTGTTGCACTTGTTCAATTTATGTACGTTTTTTAAATTGCCGCTGCTCATCTCCACGAGGTCACTTTGCCAGAGGTCGTCGATTCCCTTGGTTACCACAGCTAAACGTTCGTAGTTGCGGCGTGCAGGTTTATGCAATTCTTCGACGATGGCTTGCCTAGACATTTTTTTAGAGATTACGTTTGAAGAGAAGCACAAGCGTGATGGGATTCAAAGAGGGTGGCACCTCACCAGTGTTTTGAATGATCAGCTTATCGCCGGCACTCACGTCAAAAACGGTGAGATCTTCGTCTTCGTGTATTTCATATATGTTGCGCGTTTCGTTCCAACGTGCCAGAGGAATGTTTCCTGCTTTCTGAACACCACGATTCGATATCAAGGTCATGGTGGGAACGCTAGCTTTTCTGCCGTGAGACCAGTACGAAAATTCATTTATCTGAATCGTGCCATCGAGGAGAAACTTGTAGTACGGATGATAAGGATGCAACATGTACAGTTTGTTACCTTCGACGAACGTGGAGATTCTCTGTTGATTGGGTACGCTGTTGATTTCGATGGCTTGCAGAGAATGCAGTTTAGCGAATTTAGTATCGACGCTAACGAGGTTGCTGTGAAGCTGTCCCAGTGTATTTTGTACGGGCAACAAATGTTCGACGATGGTATCCGTTACTGTAGAAAATGACGGTTTGATTTTCACTTCCACGTTCAACTGCTTGAAGTTTTCGTTGAGTTCTTGTAATTTAGCACCGAAAGAGGCCAGCGTCGATTCCTGCGTGGATTCCAGCACTCCAACTTGATCTCTGATGTTGACGACGATACTCTGAAGGTTCTCGACTTGATTCAATTTCGAACTTTTCTCGGTAAGATCGTTCACGATGCTTCGCATCTCGGTAAACTGTGTGTGAAGGTCGGCGACGCTCTGCGAAGTGGGCAGCGTCGACACCAGCGAAGCAAGTTCGTCTCGAATCTGTTCCACGTTCGCCGTTTCCGTTTCCAGTCGTTTCAGCATACGTGATATGTTTCTTTTCAAAGCGTGCAATTCTTTGGAGGTGGGGAGATTGGCCACCCTACTCTCGAGATCGCTTAATGAACTTTTGATGTCGCTCGAATCGGATAGTGCCGTCACCGCCGTTTTCAATTTTTCCAAATCTTCGCTCGAAGGTACGCTCGTCCGTAACGATTCCAAGTCACCCTGTATGTTGTCCAGTACGTGATGAAAATGAGCAAGATTCGTTTCGACGTTCAAATTTTCTAAATATTCGATCTTCTGCTGAACCGTGATTAACGTGTCTTGTATGCTCGTTAACGCGTTCGCTTCAGCGTGAATATTTTTAATCTCTTCGTTGATCAACTCCAGAGACGCCTGAAGCGTAGCGATGGTGGTTTGAATGTGTTCGAAATCTTGATAAGCCTCCAATTGAATTTTTATGTTCGCAACGCTTTTGCCGATGGCCTGCAGTTCGTCTGACGATGGTAGGTTCGTCATGGTATCTTCCAAAGTCTGTAACTTGGATTTAATTTCTTCCAACGTGCCGGCGAATTCTTCTTGTAATTTGGAAACAACAACATGCAAGCGTTCTACATCAATATCCTTCACGACGGTTTGAAGTTCAGAGAAATTCTTTTCGATTGCCGAAGTTCGTTCTTCGATTTCGTGTTTCAATTTTTCCAAATCTTCATTTTTCGATTGAAATTGCTGTAATTTGGCCAAATCATTTTGAAGCTTATCCACGCTCAACTGTATATTTTGAACGTTGTCGTAAGAAGGTACGTCGACATAAGTTTTTATGAGCGTTTTCAGTTCGGAATCGATTTTCAGAATGGGGTCGAGACATTGCGTTTGGAGCGTAGCAATCTCCGACTCTAAACTTTTGTTTAAGGTCTCCTGCAAAGCGATCAAATCGTTCCTTAACTTTTTAATTCTGACGTCCAACATGAGAATCTCTTCTGCGTGGTCTACACGCTTGGTGTGGCCGAAAATATCGTTAGGCATTTTGGTTAACGGTTATTTATAATAGGATAGACGATTCGTAATTCTACGAAGAGAGGAATAAGTTTGTCGTAATCTCCTAGGAGTTCCACGTATAAACAATCTCCTGCAGAAACATCGTACGTAATGTTAGAAAGCATCTTGTCGTGCTTGATTCGAAAAATGTTCTTGCCGGTAGATATTTTGATTTCGCCTACGTTTTCCGGATTCACGGTGATTTGAAGTTTTCCATCGATCGGAATTTTGTAAAAATGTAAATTGTTGTTGAAGACGTAAAACATCTTGCCCACATCGTCATCCAATTTCGTCCAAATGCTGTTAAGGTGAACAATCAGTAGACCGTTGAGTTTAGTTAACATGGAAGGTAGAAATTCATGATCTGTCGTCGCGCGGTGTACAGTCTCCATGTTGGTTTGTTTTCGGAAACCAAAAAGATTCATATTATGCTGGTTATTTAAAATACGGTCAAAGTTTTTTTTGTAATGACAGTCATTGTTTTTTTTTTTGTAATAACTAACAAAATGATTTTTTTTTGTTTTTTTTTTTTATCAATCTTCTGTTGAAGATGGGCACATGTTGCAGGTTTTGCTTTCTGCTAAGCGATAGTGCCCCCACGGCAGTGTGTGGATTCCACATTGGAGGACGCACCTCTTGTCGTCGTTGGGATCCAGGGCAATCTTCCTCACCTTGTTGGTGGTTAACACATGGTCAACGCTCTGGATGCGCTGTTCTGCTCTTAGAACCGACGACCTGGTCTTGAGGCAATCGACGAAGTCCTCGAATGTGAGATGCTCCCGAACCACCTGTCTGCCGACACCCTTGGCTTTTTTGGTAACGCTGCCCTCGGCTTTGATGGTATAGGCTTTGGCGCGAAGACCGGCAAACTCGAGAATTACATCACCGTCCTTCTCGTCTTTGAGTTTGCCAGGCTCCTTCTTGTTGCGAGTCGAGATTTTGTATCGGTTTGGCTGGGGATAGCCTGACGTGTCAAAGAGGTTCACAAAAGCTGGTACCGTGGCTATATCCCCGTATGCATCGTCCGTGCGAACATGGTACACCAAGCTGTCTGTGTCCGTGTAGAGTAGGTTGATATTGTCGTTATAGTGCTGGCGTAGTATCTCATAATATATTTGAAACATGTGCAGTTTGCTCAGGTCTAATACTGAGGCACCAACATAAATTGGCTTGTTGAGCATCACCTTGTTCATCCTCATATGCACCAAAGCAAGCTGCTCATTATAAATAGTCCTCGATTTGAATAACGGGTTTGCTACGAGCCTGCGACATTGTGCTTTGTTTGATATTAGCCTCACATCTACATGATTTCGCACATTCTCCATAGTTTTCCCAAACACCGCATTGTTCATTAACTTGAAGAAATCGCGATCGAAATCAGAAGTGGCAGCTGTACGATGTTCGGTGTTGAGCTCGATGTATGGCTTCAACCATGGAGAATGTTCGAACTTGAGGATGTGGTGAACTGCGTAGACCGTGACCCCTCGCTGCATCAACCACCGGAGATTCTGGTAGTGCAGGATGTAATTCTTCTTGGGTTCGAAATCCATGACGAGCTTCTTCTGGTTGGAATCGGGTGGACACTTGAACTCGGGTGCAGGGGGAAGATCGCAGAACAAATCTTGCAGCTTCTCGGAGAACTCAAGGTCCACCTCGGCGAAGAACCCATGTTTCGAATCGTCGAAACCTTCAACGTCGAAGTTGGAGGGATCAGCCCACTCGAAACCTCTAAACGGGAGTGGCTGCATCATGGAGTGTCCGTAGAGGTTATTGACGTCCGTATACATGATGTAGCTTGACGGTTGTGAGGGGTCGTAGCCGGTAGCCATGTGATGGTTGTTGGCGTGCGAGTGTCGCTGCGACACCTGGACCATTCCACCCCGCACGGCACGTTCCACAAACAGCATCATGTCCAAGTCCGAAAGAAGCTCAAGCCTGACTTTCGTAACAAGAAGCATGGCCGACCATGCCAGTCCGGGAAGACTGTAGAAGTATGCAGGGTCCAGCTTGTAGATGGTCTTCGCAGTTGCACGAAACGCCTGGATCACATCGGCGAGGAGCGTCACATCAAGTTTGAGGTACGCATCGTGGTAGTCCCCGAGATTTTGGCAATCCAGCTCGCGCCACATGGACTGAGCATGGTTATAGTCATCCTCAGAGATGCCCGAGCCTCGCAGCTTGCTATAGAAGTTTGCTCGAGGAGGAAGCGACGTCTCCGCAAACTTGGTAGAGTCGGTGACGTATTCGTAGGGGTAGACCCCCTTACGCCTGAAGAGACCGGCGTCCAAGTTCGGAAAATTCGCAGAGGTGATGAGCATTTTCTCGTCGCTAAGCTTCCCCGCGAGAGCATCGAGGCTTGCCGGGAGGAACCTCAGGGAGTCGAGGAAGCGAAGCTCGACGGTAGAGTCTAATCCTGGGATTCGAGCCCATTTGCTCACACTGATGTAACGCTCCTCGTTCTGCGCCAGAACGTTGATTCGCATGTCGTCGTACCCAAAGTGAGGCACCAGATGGTGGAAGTCGTATCCCGAGCCATTGTGAAAAAACACAGGGATGAAGCACGGGTCCCGGGCCAAGCGGTTGCAATCGCTGCACCAAGGACCAACGTACCTACCATTAAAGTGATCGTGGTGTCGGACTTTACAGTTGTTGGCGGTGTACTCCTCGACGCAGACAGGGCAAGCGATGGCCTCGTCGTGTCTACGTTGATCGTCGGGGGACAGTGGGAGCATAGACTTGGGGGCCAACAGCACCTTCCCTATCTCGTTGGCTTCCACAACCATCCTCTCGAGGAAGTGTTTGGCTGCGTCGGGACCACGGTACACGTAGGGCTCAGGGGCGATGTGCTGGTCTTGTACCACAACGTAGGCATAACTCGAGGCCTCGTGGAGTTGGTAAGGGGTAGTGGAGGAAACTTCAGGATCGGGATAGCAAGTGGACAGGGGTTTGAGGAAGGCCTCGAAGTCCGCGATGATGATAGCGGGGTGCTCTACCATGGCACTGCACATGTGGAAACGCTCCACGGTACCAGGTTTGGGCAAGACTGCCACAGCCGGCTCGTTGGCATTGCAGGAGAGCTTGTGGTTAGCGAGCTTCTCGGCAGCGATGTTGGGACCTCGAACATGTTGGTAACTGCGTTGATCCCGTCCGTCGAATATTGACAAGCACCTGCGACAAACTTCTTTGTGGTGTTCGTGTTTGCTTGTTTGGCTCGAAACAAGCCGAGAGAGGGAACGGATGAGGGTGTAATGGTGATGGGTCTCGTCCTTGATGAGCAGAAGATGAATTTCCTGCACACCATCGCCGTCTACGTCGCTCACCCGGATAGGGTACACCACATTTTTGTCGGTGAGGCCATAAACGTTGATGGCCAACAGAGGGTTGTGTGTACGGGCCTCGAACTTGCAAATATCCCGAACCTTCACCGGGTAGTCGATCCCAGCCATCGCATCTTCCAGCTCTGGCTCGTAGGGTAGGTAGTGGTTAACTCGGTATGGGTGGTTTTTCCAGTGGACAGGGTGCAATGCTGCAAGCACACACCATACGAAGCACTTGGCGTCACTGTTTTGAATATTCACGATGGCCTTTTTATCCTCAATAACAGATGGTAAGGGGACGTAGCTGGAGGCGAAGAGAGGCACAAACTTGCAAAGTTTGACGCACAGTTCGTGAGGCTCGCCGCACAGCGAACCCCCCGAGCCCTTGGCTTGATGATCCTCCTGCTTTGCCACCAGCTCCTCGGCAAACTTGTTGTAGATAACCTCTAGGTTTTCGACATCCGCCAGATGCAGCGTCTTCGCCTTGGTGTTGTGGCAAAAGCTGTAAATTTCATCAGACGGCTTCTTGTACTGGCAACGTAGCGATGCGTAGAATTTGGTAGAGTGCGTTGCAAGCGCATCGCCGAGGATGGAAACTATCTCTGCCCGCCTCTCCTCTAAAAAGCTACGAACATCGCAAGAGCCGTCCGAGGTGAGGACAAAATCCTCTAACAACCGCTCGAAAGCAGACTGGTTCGCTTTGGCCACAGTCTTGATGCGCTTGGCGGATGGTGGCGAGTCGGCTTCTGCTTTCCTCTTGGTTGAGCTGGTCGAAGGCTGAGCCCCAGATGTACTTTTGCTTAAACAAGTAAGCTTATGTTTTTTGGCATACGCAATTGTGATGTGTTTATTGCATCCAGAACATAATTCGGTGGCAGCCAAATGCTTGCCTGGCGCGCAGGTGCGACAATGTCTTGCAAAATGTGCGCTTGATATAGTTTTTTCGCACACAGGGCAACTTTTCATGGAGCGCATTTTTTCGGGGTATGTTTATTTATATGTGATCTGTTGGTGGTAGAATGTTTACAAAACAAAAATGTCTTATGAGAAAAATTTTGTAAGGTAATTCTAATTAGTGTTAATTCGAGGGGTTTATTTATATATGGGTGGCGTTGTCCTCCTCAAATATGTGCTTTAATCAACCCTATAAAAAAAATAAAAAAATATATAAGAAAAATATGATTGTAGAAAAAAAAAACAATAAATATTGTATGCAATACGAAAATAATAAAGGCGCCAGCGCGCGCGCGTGTGGCACATCGTTCCCCCGAGAGAGGTTTACAAAGGTCACGATAGGTCTCTCTCTTTTACAGCAACGTTGGCATCTCTATTTTTTTAGTTGTAAGTGGGTTGCCAACACTAGTTAATAATGCTACACACACACGCACACACATACTATGCTGCCATCCATCTCTTTTACAACAGTATATATTTGTTGCCGGCTCTATTGCCCCCAGTGTGTGTAGGTTGGCAAAAAATTGTTTTATGCACTGTGGCAAGCCTCAAGCAAACTTGCCAGTTGCTTTAGAGGTTACACCAAACAAAAAAAAAAGCTGTAGGTAGGTGTTGGCAGCTGCCAGTTGTTTTAACTCTTCCCCCTCTCTCCTCTCTCTCGTAAAAAGCTATGACAATACCAGTAGGTTGACAAATTGCTTTATACACTATAAGCCAAGCCTCAAGCGTTGCCAGCTCCTTGCTTTAGGTTAGGTTAGACCCAAAAATCTTGGTAACTTTTCGAGTAAGTTGGCAACACTACAAGGCAAGCCTCAGCAAAATTGCCAGCTGTTTTAGGTTAGATTAGACCCAAAAACCTTGGTGATTTTTTTAAGTGAGGAGTTGGTAACACTGTTTGTGAGGTTAACATACATCCAAAAAGTTGCGTCAAGTTGGTAACACTGCGAGGTTAACATACACCCAAAAGGCTACGCCAAGTTGGCAACACTGCGAGGTTAACATACACCCAAAAGGCTACGCCGGGTTGGCAACACATATACACTCACACACAAAAAGCTAAAAAATTATACAGCATAAAAAGCTACGCCGAGTTGGCAACACTGTGAGGTTAACATACACCCAAAAAGCTACGCCGAGTTGGCAACACTGTGAGGTTAACATACACCCAAAAGGCTACGCCGAGTTGGTAACACATATACACTCACACACAAAAAAGCTAAAAAATTATACAGCGTAAAAGGCTACGCCGAGTTGGCAACACTGTGAGGTTAACATACACCCAAAAGGCTACGCCTTGCCCGAGTTGGCAATACTGCAGAACAAGCCTCAAGCAGTATTGCCAGCTCCTTGCTTTAGGTTAGGTTAGACCCAAAAACAAACCTTGGTGACTTTTTTAAGTGAGGAGTTGGCCACACTGCGAGAAAAGCCTCAAGCAGTATTGCCAGCTCCTTGCTTGAGGTTAGGTTATACCCAAAAACAAAAACCTTGGTGATTTTTTCGAGTGAGGAGTTGGTAACACTGCGAGCACCACCGAGCACCATTTTCGGGCTGTGAACCGGCCTGATTGTACTACTCTCGATTTCAAATTTTATGCAAATAAAAATAAATTTAGTAATTTTTCCCCCGCAATTTCGAAAAAAGTTCAGAGCCGTAGCTAACAACAATCTAACAATCTAAATTAAAGCGTTATAAAAGCGAGAATGCGGCGCATATTAAATTGACATTGTTTTCAGTTTGCAATAATATGGATCAATAAATTTTCTTGCGAGCGAATATGATCATTCTATTCTGTAATGCATTGTAAATTACCAGAAGATTACTAACTATGTACTTCACACTGTTATTGCTAAGCAGTTTGCCGGCCCCCGTAGCAGAGTGGTTAGCACATCGCGCTACGACACCAGGGGTCCCGAGTTTGAATCCTGGCCTGGGCATGGATCGTTGTGAGTGTCCATTCATCAATTTCATCATATCAACACTCATCCTCATCTTCGCAAATTAGCCAAAAAGTGGCAGAAGAAGCGAAGTAAAATAAAGCAATTCAATCAATCAATCTAAGCAGTTTGGTCTTAAATGCATGAACAATTGTTTGGATGAAAAGAAGCGCGCACATTTGAGAGATTTATATAATTTTTGCTCTTGGTTTGTTACGATTGATTGATTGATTTGCTTTTTTTTACTTCGCCTTTTTGTGCCACTTTTGGCTAATTTGCGAAGATGGTGATGAGTGATGATATGATGAAATTGATGAATTGGCACTCACATACAACCATGCCCAGGCCATGATTCGAACCCGGAACCCCTGGTGTCGTAGCGCGATGTGCTAACCACTCCGTCACGGGGGCCGGCTGTTTTTTTTACGAGGCGGATGAATTGATTATGTAATGCATTTAAATAATATGTTATATATGTGTATTAAAGAAACTTCGAATACAGTGTTAACATGTTGCATATGCATGCTCTTATTTTTTACGTCGCTCTATGTTTCATATTGGAAAGTTGCATAAATCGCACCGTTGCTTAAATCGTACCCCCAGTACTATCTGGCAATGTACGGTTGCTGCTGCCACCTAACAAGAGTAGGCTCAAGTAGACAAGGTACCCATCATTCCTCAGTTGTCTCGTGGTTGTCGGTAACTAAAGAAGACTTGTACAACGTAAACAATTTTTCAGCTGCTGTTGATGTAAGGATTCGAACCAGCACCATAAGGGTGTGAACAGGAAGGTAAGAATTCTGAATTCTTTCTTGCGTAATTGTGAAGGGTAAATATTGCTAAGTGTTTTGCGGGTTCAATGTTTGCAGTTCATCTTGTGTGGAAACGCTGATAGTTCCATTTCGCCATTGTGGACAAGTATCCTATATCGCACCACAAGGAAGTTGCTGAAATCGCACCGATGCGATTTAAGCTACTGCTATTTTCAAAGTTCTTTTGCCCTTATTTCTTGCAGATTATTTCATCATGAGTAAAAGGAAATACAGCGTGTGGCAACCAGACGACATGAAAAAGGCGTTGCAAATTTTTAAAGAAGGTGAAATAGGTGTGAGTGAGTGCTGCAGGCAGTTTAAAATCCCCAACAAAACATTCAAGAGACACTTGGAGGGTAAAGTGAAAAGAGGTGTGGCTGTAGGCGATCGGTCCAAAACGCCAGTGAATGGAAGAGAGACAGATCTACCAGCAGACATTGAGGATGAACTTGTTCACCATATCTTGATGTTTGAGGAACATTTATTCGGCCTCAGTATATCAGTTGTGAGGAGACTAGCTTATCAAATAGCAGAGAAGAACAACTTGCCACACAGATTCAATAAGGACAAACAAATAGCTGGAAAGAAGTGGTTAGTACAGCTTTATGAAGAGACACTCTACTTTAAGTTTGCGTCAACCCGAGAATACGTCTATTGCAAGTGCACGAGGGTTCAATAAAGAAAACGTTGATGATTTCTTAAATGTGTTGCAGAACGCAGTGGATGACAATAAAATTGATTCCTTGCATATGTTTAATGTGGATGAATCAGGCTTCTCGACAGTTCAGAAGCAACCAGGAAAGGTAATCGGCAAAAAGGAAAGCATCAGATCAGTATGTTGTCGAGCGTAGAAAGAGGAGTCAATACAACGTTTGTATGTTGTACCGGCGCTTCTGGAAGGTTCGTGCCACCAATGATAATTTTCAAACGCCAGAGTCATCATCCTTCCCTTGCAGTCGTAGCCCCTCCAGGAAGCATTGTGGAAATCTCTGACAGTGGCTACATTAATTCACAGCTGTTTGTTACATGGCTACATCACTTTATAAAGCATGTAAAACCATCACAAGAAGAGAAGGTTTTGCTGTTACTAGATGGACATACTGCGCATTCAAAAAACTTGGAAGCAGTGGAACTTGCTAGAGAAAATGGGGTAATCATGGTTCAGCTACCAGGTCATACCACGCACCGCCTACAGCCCATGGACGTGGCCATCTTCAAACCATTGCAGGTGTACTACGACCAAGCAATTAACAAATGGATGCGGACGAATCCAGGTTTGTGTGTTACCCAATTCCAGGTGTGTGCACTTCTGTTAGAAGCTTACAGTAAGGCTGCAACTATTGCTAATACAGATCACGGTTTTCGTGCAGCTGGAATATGGCCAGTTGATAGAGGGATGTTTACTGAATCTGATTTTGCTACTGGCGTAAACCTGAACATCCAAGTCGGCCTAGATCTGGAAGAAAATACAGGAATGACACTAGGCTTACAACACAGAATGAGCTCCAATATGGAGCATGAAGAAAATAAGGAAGGCGATACTGATAGGCATGCAAGAAAACCTGACACTCCATCGACATTTCGTGTTTCTATTCAGTCAATATCCCCTCTTCCATCTCCAGGCATAACTCAACGTGCTGGAAAGCGACGAAAAGCTACTGCTCAGAAAGCCATGATTCTGACAAGCAGTCCTCACGAA
>NW_028143758.1:0-44723 GCF_977018435.1 Lepisma saccharinum
AAAATCTTGATGTTCCGAATCCTATGTTTTGTATGTTTTTTCCACGTGTCTTGACATCCAATGTATCCATGCAAAGTTTGGTGAAGATCTGAGTATGTAGTTTTTGACCTTATATTGAACCTCCCATCTGAAAATTTGAAAATTCTTAAAAAATTCGTCCAAAATCTTGATGACCCCAATCTCTTGTTTTGTACGTTTTTTCCACGTGTCTTGACATCCAAAGTATCCCTGCAAAGTTTGGTGAAGATCTGAGTATGTAGTTTTTGACCTTATATGGAACCTCCTTTCTGAAAATTTGAGAATTCTTAAAAAATTCGTCCAAAATCTTGATGTCTCCAATCTCTTGTTTTGTACGTTTTTTCCACGTGTCTTGACATCCAATGTATCCATGCAAAGTTTGGTGAAGATCTGAGTATGTCGTTTTTGACCTTATCTGGAACCTCCCATCTGAAAATTTGAAAATTCTTAAAAAATTCGTCGAAAATCTTGATGTCTCCAATCTTTTGTTTTGTACGTTTTTTCCACGTGTCTTGACATGCAAAGTATCCCTGCAACGTTTGGTGAAGATCTGAGTATGTAGTTTTTGACCTTATCTGGAACATCCTATCTGAAAATTTGAAAATTCTTCAAAAATTCGTCGAAAATCTTGATGTCTCCAATCTCTTGTTTTGTACGTTTTTTCCACGTGTCTTGACATCCAATGTATTCCTGCAATGTTTGGTGGAGATCTGAGTATGTAGTTTTAGACCTTATCTGGAACCTCCTATCTGAAAATTTGAAAATTCTTCAAAAATTCGTCCAAAATCTTGATGTCTCCAATCTCTTGTTTTGTACGTTTTTTCCACGTGTCTCGACCTCCAATGGATCCCTGCAAAGTTTGGTGAAGATCTGAGTATGTCGTTTTTGACCTTATCTGGAACATCCTTTCTGAAAATTTGAAAATTCTTAAAAAATTCGTCGAAAATCTTGATGTCTCCAATCTCTTGTTTTGTACGTTTTTTCCACGTGTCTTGACATCCAATGTATCCCTGCAAAGTTTGGTGAAGATCTGAGTATGTAGTTTTTGACCTTATATGGAACCTCCTATCTGAAAATTTGAAAATTCTTAAAAAATTCGTCCAAAATCTTGATGTCTCCAATCTCTTGTTTTGTACGTTTTTTCCACGTGTCTCGACCTCCAATGGATCCCTGCAAAGTTTGGTGAAGATCTGAGTATGTCGTTTTTGACCTTATCTGGAACCTCCCATCTGAAAATTTGAAAATTCTTAAAAAATTCGTCGAAAATCTTGATGTCTCCGATCTCTTGTTTTGTACGTTTTTTCCACGTGTCTTGACATGCAAAGTATTCCTGCAAAGTTTGGTGAAGATCTGAGTATGTAGTTTTTGACCTCATCTGGAACCTCCTATCTGAAAATTTGAAAATTCTTAAAAAATTCGTCCAAAATCTTGATGTCTCCAATCTCTTGTTTTGTACGTTTTTTCCACGTGTCTTGACATCCAATGTATCCCTGCAATGTTTGGTGAAGATCTGAGTATGTAGTTTTTGACCTTATCTGGAACCTCCCATCTGAAAATTTGAAAATTCCTAAAAAATCCGTCCAAAATCTTGATGACCCCAATCTCTTGTTTTGTACTTTTTTTCCACGTGTCTCGACCTCCAATGTATCCCTGCAAAGTTTGGTGAAGATCTGAGTATGTAGTTTTTGACCTTATATGGAACCTCCTATCTGAAAATTTGAAAATTCTTAAAAAATTCGTCCAAAATCTTGATGTCACCAATCCTATGTTTTGTATGTTTTTTCCACGTGTCTTGACATCCAATGTATCCATGCAAAGTTTGGTGAAGATCTGAGTATGTCGTTTTTGACCTTATCTGGAACCTCCCATCTGAAAATTTGAAAATTCTTAAAAAATTCGTCGAAAATCTTGATGTCTCCGATCTCTTGTTTTGTACGTTTTTTCCACGTGTCTTGACATGCAAAGTATTCCTGCAAAGTTTGGTGAAGATCTGAGTATGTAGTTTTTGACCTCATCTGGAACCTCCTATCTGAAAATTTGAAAATTCTTAAAAAATTCGTCCAAAATTTTGATGTCTCCAATCTCTTGTTTTGTACGTTTTTTCCACGTGTCTTGACATCCAATGTATCCCTGCAATGTTTGGTGAAGATCTGAGTATGTAGTTTTTGACCTTATCTGGAACCTCCCATCTGAAAATTTGAAAATTCCTAAAAAATCCGTCCAAAATCTTGATGACCCCAATCTCTTGTTTTGTACGTTTTTTCCACGTGTCTTGACATCCAATGTATCCCTGCAAAGTTTGGTGAAGATCTGAGTATGTAGTTTTTGACCTTATCTGGAACCTCCTATCTGAAAATTTGAAAATTCTTAAAAAATTCGTCCAAAATCTTGATGTCTCCAATCTCTTGTTTTGTACGTTTTTTCCACGTGTCTTGATATCCAATGTATCCCTGCAAAGTTTGGTGAAGATCTGAGTATGTCGTTTTTGACCTTATCTGGAACATCCTTTCTGAAAATTTGAAAATTGTTAAAAAATTCGTCCAAAATCTTGATGTCTCCAATCTCTTTTTTGTACGTTTTTTCCACGTGTCTTGACATCCAATGTATCCCTGCAAAGTTTGGTGAAGATCTGAGTATGTAGTTTTTGACCTTATCTGGAACCTCCCATCTGAAAATTTGAAAATTCTTAAAAAATTCGACCAAAATCTTGATGTCTTCAATCTTTTGTTTTGTACGATTTTTTCCACGTGTCTTGACACATAATGTATCCATGCAAAGTTTGGTGAAGATCTGAGTATGTAGTTTTTGACCGTATATGGAACCTCCTATCTGAAAATTTGAAAATTCTTAAAAAATTCGTCCAAAATCTTGATGTCTCCAATCTCTTGTTTTGTACGTTTTTTCCACGTGTCTTGACATCCAATGTATCCCTGCAAAGTTTGGTGAAGATCTGAGTATGTAGTTTTTGACCTTATCTGGAACCTCCCATCTGAAAATTTGAAAATTCCTAAAAAATCCGTGCAAAATCTTGATGACCCCAATCTCTTGTTTTGTACGTTTTTTCCACGTGTCTTGACATCCAATGTATCCGTGCAAAGTTTGGTGAAGATCTGAGTATGTCGTTTTTGACCTTATCTGGAACCTCCCATCTGAAAATTTGAAAATTCTTAAAAAATTCGTCGAAAATCTTGATGTCTCCAATCTCTTGTTTTGTACGTTTTTTCCACGTGTCTTGACATGCAAAGTATCCCTGCAACGTTTGGTGAAGATCTGAGTATGTAGTTTTTGACCTTATCTGGAACCTCCTATCTGAAAATTTGAAAATTCTTCAAAAATTCGTCGAAAATCTTGATGTCTCCAATCTCTTGTTTTGTACGTTTTTTCCACGTGTCTTGACATCCAATGTATCCCTGCAATGTTTGGTGGAGATCTGAGTATGTAGTTTTTGACCTTATCTGGGACCTCCTATCAGAAAATTTGAAAATTCTTCAAAAATTCGTCCAAAATCTTGATGTCTCCAATCTCTTGTTTTGTACGTTTTTTCCACGTGTCTCGACCTCCAATGTATCCCTGCAAAGTTTGGTGAAGATCTGAGTATGTCGTTTTTGACCTTATCTGGAACATCCTTTCTGAAAATTTGAAAATTCTTAAAAAATTCGTCGAAAATCTTGATGTCTCCAATCTCTTGTTTTGTACGTTTTTTCCACGTGTCTTGACATCCAATGTATCCCTGCAAAGTTTGGTGAAGATCTGAGTATGTAGTTTTTGACCTTATATGGAACCTCCTTTCTGAAAATTTGAAAATTCTCAAAAAATTCGTCCATAATCTTGATGTCTCCAATCTCTTGTTTTGTACGTTTTTTCCACGTGTCTTGACATCCAATGTATCCCTGCAAAGTTTGGTGAAGATCTGAGTATGTCGTTTTTGACCTCATCTGGAACCTCCTATCTGAAAATTTGAAAATTCTTAAAAAATTCGTCCAAAATTTTGATGTCTCCAATCTCTTGTTTTGTACGTTTTTTCCACGTGTCTTGACATCCAATGTATCCCTGCAATGTTTGGTGAAGATCTGAGTATGTAGTTTTTGACCTTATCTGGAACCTCCCATCTGAAAATTTGAAAATTCCTAAAAAATCCGTCCAAAATCTTGATGACCCCAATCTCTTGTTTTGTACGTTTTTTCCACGTGTCTTGACATCCAATGTATCCCTGCAAAGTTTGGTGAAGATCTGAGTATGTAGTTTTTGACCTTATCTGGAACCTCCCATCTGAAAATTTGAAAATTCTTAAAAAATTGGACCAAAATCTTGATGTCTCCAATCTTTTGTTTTGTACGTTTTTTCCACGTGTCTTGACACATAATGTATCCATGCAAAGTTTGGTGAAGATCTGAGTATGTAGTTTTTGACCTTATATGGAACCTCCTATCTGAAAATTTGAAAATTCTTAAAAAATTCGTCCAAAATCTTGATGTCTCCAATCTCTTGTTTTGTACGTTTTTTCCACGTGTCTTGACATCCAATGTATCCCTGCAAAGTTTGGTGAAGATCTGAGTATGTAGTTTTTGACCTTATCTGGAACCTCCCATCTGAAAATTTGAAAATTCCTAAAAAATCCGTGCAAAATCTTGATGACCCCAATCTCTTGTTTTGTACGTTTTTTCCACGTGTCTTGACATCCAATGTATTCCTGCAATGTTTGGTGAAGATCTGAGTATGTAGTTTTTGACCTTATATGGAACCTCCTATCTGAAAATTTGAAAATTCTTAAAAAATTCGACCAAAATCTTGATGTTCCGAATCCTATGTTTTGTATGTTTTTTCCACGTGTCTTGACATCCAATGTATCCATGCAAAGTTTGGTGAAGATCTGAGTATGTAGTTTTTGACCTTATATTGAACCTCCCATCTGAAAATTTGAAAATTCTTAAAAAATTCGTCCAAAATCTTGATGACCCCAATCTCTTGTTTTGTACGTTTTTTCCACGTGTCTTGACATCCAAAGTATCCCTGCAAAGTTTGGTGAAGATCTGAGTATGTAGTTTTTGACCTTATATGGAACCTCCTTTCTGAAAATTTGAGAATTCTTAAAAAATTCGTCCAAAATCTTGATGTCTCCAATCTCTTGTTTTGTACGTTTTTTCCACGTGTCTTGACATCCAATGTATCCATGCAAAGTTTGGTGAAGATCTGAGTATGTCGTTTTTGACCTTATCTGGAACCTCCCATCTGAAAATTTGAAAATTCTTAAAAAATTCGTCGAAAATCTTGATGTCTCCAATCTTTTGTTTTGTACGTTTTTTCCACGTGTCTTGACATGCAAAGTATCCCTGCAACGTTTGGTGAAGATCTGAGTATGTAGTTTTTGACCTTATCTGGAACATCCTATCTGAAAATTTGAAAATTCTTCAAAAATTCGTCGAAAATCTTGATGTCTCCAATCTCTTGTTTTGTACGTTTTTTCCACGTGTCTTGACATCCAATGTATTCCTGCAATGTTTGTTGGAGATCTGAGTATGTAGTTTTAGACCTTATCTGGAACCTCCTATCTGAAAATTTGAAAATTCTTCAAAAATTCGTCCAAAATCTTGATGTCTCCAATCTCTTGTTTTGTACGTTTTTTCCACGTGTCTCGACCTCCAATGGATCCCTGCAAAGTTTGGTGAAGATCTGAGTATGTCGTTTTTGACCTTATCTGGAACATCCTTTCTGAAAATTTGAAAATTCTTAAAAAATTCGTCGAAAATCTTGATGTCTCCAATCTCTTGTTTTGTACGTTTTTTCCACGTGTCTTGACATCCAATGTATCCCTGCAAAGTTTGGTGAAGATCTGAGTATGTAGTTTTTGACCTTATATGGAACCTCCTATCTGAAAATTTGAAAATTCTTAAAAAATTCGTCCAAAATCTTGATGTCTCCAATCTCTTGTTTTGTACGTTTTTTCCACGTGTCTCGACCTCCAATGGATCCCTGCAAAGTTTGGTGAAGATCTGAGTATGTCGTTTTTGACCTTATCTGGAACCTCCCATCTGAAAATTTGAAAATTCTTAAAAAATTCGTCGAAAATCTTGATGTCTCCGATCTCTTGTTTTGTACGTTTTTTCCACGTGTCTTGACATGCAAAGTATTCCTGCAAAGTTTGGTGAAGATCTGAGTATGTAGTTTTTGACCTCATCTGGAACCTCCTATCTGAAAATTTGAAAATTCTTAAAAAATTCGTCCAAAATCTTGATGTCTCCAATCTCTTGTTTTGTACGTTTTTTCCACGTGTCTTGACATCCAATGTATCCCTGCAATGTTTGGTGAAGATCTGAGTATGTAGTTTTTGACCTTATCTGGAACCTCCCATCTGAAAATTTGAAAATTCCTAAAAAATCCGTCCAAAATCTTGATGACCCCAATCTCTTGTTTTGTACTTTTTTTCCACGTGTCTCGACCTCCAATGTATCCCTGCAAAGTTTGGTGAAGATCTGAGTATGTAGTTTTTGACCTTATATGGAACCTCCTATCTGAAAATTTGAAAATTCTTAAAAAATTCGTCCAAAATCTTGATGTCACCAATCCTATGTTTTGTATGTTTTTTCCACGTGTCTTGACATCCAATGTATCCATGCAAAGTTTGGTGAAGATCTGAGTATGTCGTTTTTGACCTTATCTGGAACCTCCCATCTGAAAATTTGAAAATTCTTAAAAAATTCGTCGAAAATCTTGATGTCTCCGATCTCTTGTTTTGTACGTTTTTTCCACGTGTCTTGACATGCAAAGTATTCCTGCAAAGTTTGGTGAAGATCTGAGTATGTAGTTTTTGACCTCATCTGGAACCTCCTATCTGAAAATTTGAAAATTCTTAAAAAATTCGTCCAAAATTTTGATGTCTCCAATCTCTTGTTTTGTACGTTTTTTCCACGTGTCTTGACATCCAATGTATCCCTGCAATGTTTGGTGAAGATCTGAGTATGTAGTTTTTGACCTTATCTGGAACCTCCCATCTGAAAATTTGAAAATTCCTAAAAAATCCGTCCAAAATCTTGATGACCCCAATCTCTTGTTTTGTACGTTTTTTCCACGTGTCTTGACATCCAATGTATCCCTGCAAAGTTTGGTGAAGATCTGAGTATGTAGTTTTTGACCTTATCTGGAACCTCCTATCTGAAAATTTGAAAATTCTTAAAAAATTCGTCCAAAATCTTGATGTCTCCAATCTCTTGTTTTGTACGTTTTTTCCACGTGTCTTGATATCCAATGTATCCCTGCAAAGTTTGGTGAAGATCTGAGTATGTCGTTTTTGACCTTATCTGGAACATCCTTTCTGAAAATTTGAAAATTGTTAAAAAATTCGTCCAAAATCTTGATGTCTCCAATCTCTTTTTTGTACGTTTTTTCCACGTGTCTTGACATCCAATGTATCCCTGCAAAGTTTGGTGAAGATCTGAGTATGTAGTTTTTGACCTTATCTGGAACCTCCCATCTGAAAATTTGAAAATTCTTAAAAAATTCGACCAAAATCTTGATGTCTCCAATCTTTTGTTTTGTACGATTTTTTCCACGTGTCTTGACACATAATGTATCCATGCAAAGTTTGGTGAAGATCTGAGTATGTAGTTTTTGACCGTATATGGAACCTCCTATCTGAAAATTTGAAAATTCTTAAAAAATTCGTCCAAAATCTTGATGTCTCCAATCTCTTGTTTTGTACGTTTTTTCCACGTGTCTTGACATCCAATGTATCCCTGCAAAGTTTGGTGAAGATCTGAGTATGTAGTTTTTGACCTTATCTGGAACCTCCCATCTGAAAATTTGAAAATTCCTAAAAAATCCGTGCAAAATCTTGATGACCCCAATCTCTTGTTTTGTACGTTTTTTCCACGTGTCTTGACATCCAATGTATCCATGCAAAGTTTGGTGAAGATCTGAGTATGTCGTTTTTGACCTTATCTGGAACCTCCCATCTGAAAATTTGAAAATTCTTAAAAAATTCGTCGAAAATCTTGATGTCTCCAATCTCTTGTTTTGTACGTTTTTTCCACGTGTCTTGACATGCAAAGTATCCCTGCAACGTTTGGTGAAGATCTGAGTATGTAGTTTTTGACCTTATCTGGAACCTCCTATCTGAAAATTTGAAAATTCTTCAAAAATTCGTCGAAAATCTTGATGTCTCCAATCTCTTGTTTTGTACGTTTTTTCCACGTGTCTTGACATCCAATGTATCCCTGCAATGTTTGGTGGAGATCTGAGTATGTAGTTTTTGACCTTATCTGGGACCTCCTATCAGAAAATTTGAAAATTCTTCAAAAATTCGTCCAAAATCTTGATGTCTCCAATCTCTTGTTTTGTACGTTTTTTCCACGTGTCTCGACCTCCAATGTATCCCTGCAAAGTTTGGTGAAGATCTGAGTATGTCGTTTTTGACCTTATCTGGAACATCCTTTCTGAAAATTTGAAAATTCTTAAAAAATTCGTCGAAAATCTTGATGTCTCCAATCTCTTGTTTTGTACGTTTTTTCCACGTGTCTTGACATCCAATGTATCCCTGCAAAGTTTGGTGAAGATCTGAGTATGTAGTTTTTGACCTTATATGGAACCTCCTTTCTGAAAATTTGAAAATTCTCAAAAAATTCGTCCATAATCTTGATGTCTCCAATCTCTTGTTTTGTACGTTTTTTCCACGTGTCTTGACATCCAATGTATCCCTGCAAAGTTTGGTGAAGATCTGAGTATGTCGTTTTTGACCTCATCTGGAACCTCCTATCTGAAAATTTGAAAATTCTTAAAAAATTCGTCCAAAATTTTGATGTCTCCAATCTCTTGTTTTGTACGTTTTTTCCACGTGTCTTGACATCCAATGTATCCCTGCAATGTTTGGTGAAGATCTGAGTATGTAGTTTTTGACCTTATCTGGAACCTCCCATCTGAAAATTTGAAAATTCCTAAAAAATCCGTCCAAAATCTTGATGACCCCAATCTCTTGTTTTGTACGTTTTTTCCACGTGTCTTGACATCCAATGTATCCCTGCAAAGTTTGGTGAAGATCTGAGTATGTAGTTTTTGACCTTATCTGGAACCTCCTATCTGAAAATTTGAAAATTCTTAAAAAATTCGTCCAAAATCTTGATGTCTCCAATCTCTTGTTTTGTACGTTTTTTCCACGTGTCTTGATATCCAATGTATCCCTGCAAAGTTTGGTGAAGATCTGAGTATGTCGTTTTTGACCTTATCTGGAACATCCTTTCTGAAAATTTGAAAATTGTTAAAAAATTCGTCCAAAATCTTGATGTCTCCAATCTCTTTTTTGTACGTTTTTTCCACGTGTCTTGACATCCAATGTATCCCTGCAAAGTTTGGTGAAGATCTGAGTATGTAGTTTTTGACCTTATCTGGAACCTCCCATCTGAAAATTTGAAAATTCTTAAAAAATTCGACCAAAATCTTGATGTCTCCAATCTTTTGTTTTGTACGTTTTTTCCACGTGTCTTGACACATAATGTATCCATGCAAAGTTTGGTGAAGATCTGAGTATGTAGTTTTTGACCTTATATGGAACCTCCTATCTGAAAATTTGAAAATTCTTAAAAAATTCGTCCAAAATCTTGATGTCTCCAATCTCTTGTTTTGTACGTTTTTTCCACGTGTCTTGACATCCAATGTATCCCTGCAAAGTTTGGTGAAGATCTGAGTATGTAGTTTTTGACCTTATCTGGAACCTCCCATCTGAAAATTTGAAAATTCCTAAAAAATCCGTGCAAAATCTTGATGACCCCAATCTCTTGTTTTGTACGTTTTTTCCACGTGTCTTGACATCCAATGTATTCCTGCAATGTTTTGTGAAGATCTGAGTATGTAGTTTTTGACCTTATATGGAACCTCCTATCTGAAAATTTGAAAATTCTTAAAAAATTCGACCAAAATCTTGATGTTCCGAATCCTATGTTTTGTATGTTTTTTCCACGTGTCTTGACATCCAATGTATCCATGCAAAGTTTGGTGAAGATCTGAGTATGTAGTTTTTGACCTTATATTGAACCTCCCATCTGAAAATTTGAAAATTCTTAAAAAATTCGTCCAAAATCTTGATGACCCCAATCTCTTGTTTTGACGTTTTTTCCACGTGTCTTGACATCCAAAGTATCCCTGCAAAGTTTGGTGAAGATCTGAGTATGTAGTTTTTGACCTTATATGGAACCTCCTTTCTGAAAATTTGAGAATTCTTAAAAAATTCGTCCAAAATCTTGATGTCTCCAATCTCTTGTTTTGTACGTTTTTTCCACGTGTCTTGACATCCAATGTATCCATGCAAAGTTTGGTGAAGATCTGAGTATGTCGTTTTTGACCTTATCTGGAACATCCTTTCTGAAAATTTGAAAATTCTTAAAAAATTCGTCGAAAATCTTGATGTCTCCAATCTCTTGTTTTGTACGTTTTTTCCACGTGTCTTGACATCAAATGTATCCCTGCAAAGTTTGGTGAAGATCTGAGTATGTAGTTTTTGACCTTATATGGAACCTCCTATCTGAAAATTTGAAAATTCTTAAAAAATTCGTCCAAAATCTTGATGTCTCCAATCTCTTGTTTTGTACGTTTTTTCCACGTGTCTCGACCTCCAATGGATCCCTGCAAAGTTTGGTGAAGATCTGAGTATGTCGTTTTTGACCTTATCTGGAACCTCCCATCTGAAAATTTGAAAATTCTTAAAAAATTCGTCGAAAATCTTGATGTCTCCGATCTCTTGTTTTGTACGTTTTTTCCACGTGTCTTGACATGCAAAGTATTCCTGCAAAGTTTGGTGAAGATCTGAGTATGTAGTTTTTGACCTCATCTGGAACCTCCTATCTGAAAATTTGAAAATTCTTAAAAAATTCGTCCAAAATCTTGATGTCTCCAATCTCTTGTTTTGTACGTTTTTTCCACGTGTCTTGACATCCAATGTATCCCTGCAATGTTTGGTGAAGATCTGAGTATGTAGTTTTTGACCTTATCTGGAACCTCCCATCTGAAAATTTGAAAATTCTTAAAAAATTCGACCAAAATCTTGATGTCTCCAATCTTTTGTTTTGTACGTTTTTTCCACGTGTCTTGACACATAATGTATCCATGCAAAGTTTGGTGAAGATCTGAGTATGTAGTTTTTCACCTTATATGGAACCTCCTATCTGAAAATTTGAAAATTCTTAAAAAATTCGTCCAAAATCTTGATGTCCTCAATCTCTTGTTTTGTACGTTTTTTCCACGTGTCTTGACATCCAATGTATCCCTGCAAAGTTTGGTGAAGATCTGAGTATGTAGTTTTTGACCTTATCTGGAACCTCCCATCTGAAAATTTGAAAATTCCTAAAAAATCCGTGCAAAATCTTGATGACCCCAATCTTTTGTTTTGTACGTTTTTTCCACGTGTCTTGACATCCAATGTATTCCTGCAATGTTTGGTGAAGATCTGAGTATGTAGTTTTTGACCTTATATGGAACCTCCTATCTGAAAATTTGAAAATTCTTAAAAAATTCGACCAAAATCTTGATGTTCCGAATCCTATGTTTTGTATGTTTTTTCCACGTGTCTTGACATCCAATGTATCCATGCAAAGTTTGGTGAAGATCTGAGTATGTAGTTTTTGACCTTATATTGAACCTCCCATCTGAAAATTTGAAAATTCTTAAAAAATTCGTCCAAAATCTTGATGACCCCAATCTCTTGTTTTGTACGTTTTTTCCACGTGTCTTGACATCCAAAGTATCCCTGCAAAGTTTGGTGAAGATCTGAGTATGTAGTTTTTGACCTTATATGGAACCTCCTTTCTGAAAATTTGAGAATTCTTAAAAAATTCGTCCAAAATCTTGATGTCTCCAATCTCTTGTTTTGTACGTTTTTTCCACGTGTCTTGACATCCAATGTATCCATGCAAAGTTTGGTGAAGATCTGAGTATGTCGTTTTTGACCTTATCTGGAACCTCCCATCTGAAAATTTGAAAATTCTTAAAAAATTCGTCGAAAATCTTGATGTCTCCAATCTTTTGTTTTGTACGTTTTTTCCACGTGTCTTGACATGCAAAGTATCCCTGCAACGTTTGGTGAAGATCTGAGTATGTAGTTTTTGACCTTATCTGGAACCTCCTATCTGAAAATTTGAAAATTCTTCAAAAATTCGTCGAAAATCTTGATGTCTCCAATCTCTTGTTTTGTACGTTTTTTCCACGTGTCTTGACATCCAATGTATTCCTGCAATGTTTGGTGGAGATCTGAGTATGTAGTTTTAGACCTTATCTGGAACCTCCTATCTGAAAATTTGAAAATTCTTCAAAAATTCGTCCAAAATCTTGATGTCTCCAATCTCTTGTTTTGTACGTTTTTTCCACGTGTCTCGACCTCCAATGGATCCCTGCAAAGTTTGGTGAAGATCTGAGTATGTCGTTTTTGACCTTATCTGGAACATCCTTTCTGAAAATTTGAAAATTCTTAAAAAATTCGTCCAAAATCTTGATGTCTCCAATCTCTTGTTTTGTACGTTTTTTCCACGTGTCTTGACATCCAATGTATCCCTGCTATGTTTGGTGAAGATCTGAGTATGTAGTTTTTGACCTTATCTGGAACCTCCCATCTGAAAATTTGAAAATTCCTAAAAAATCCGTCCAAAATCTTGATGACCCCAATCTCTTGTTTTGTACTTTTTTTCCACGTGTCTCGACCTCCAATGTATCCCTGCAAAGTTTGGTGAAGATCTGAGTATGTAGTTTTTGACCTTATATGGAACCTCCTATCTGAAAATTTGAAAATTCTTAAAAAATTCGTCCAAAATCTTGATGTCACCAATCCTATGTTTTGTATGTTTTTTCCACGTGTCTTGACATCCAATGTATCCATGCAAAGTTTGGTGAAGATCTGAGTATGTCGTTTTTGACCTTATCTGGAACCTCCCATCTGAAAATTTGAAAATTCTTAAAAAATTCGTCGAAAATCTTGATGTCTCCGATCTCTTGTTTTGTACGTTTTTTCCACGTGTCTTGACATGCAAAGTATTCCTGCAAAGTTTGGTGAAGATCTGAGTATGTAGTTTTTGACCTCATCTGGAACCTCCTATCTGAAAATTTGAAAATTCTTAAAAAATTCGTCCAAAATTTTGATGTCTCCAATCTCTTGTTTTGTACGTTTTTTCCACGTGTCTTGACATCCAATGTATCCCTGCAATGTTTGGTGAAGATCTGAGTATGTAGTTTTTGACCTTATCTGGAACCTCCCATCTGAAAATTTGAAAATTCCTAAAAAATCCGTCCAAAATCTTGATGACCCCAATCTCTTGTTTTGTACGTTTTTTCCACGTGTCTTGACATCCAATGTATCCCTGCAAAGTTTGGTGAAGATCTGAGTATGTAGTTTTTGACCTTATCTGGAACCTCCTATCTGAAAATTTGAAAATTCTTAAAAAATTCGTCCAAAATCTTGATGTCTCCAATCTCTTGTTTTGTACGTTTTTTCCACGTGTCTTGATATCCAATGTATCCCTGCAAAGTTTGGTGAAGATCTGAGTATGTCGTTTTTGACCTTATCTGGAACATCCTTTCTGAAAATTTGAAAATTGTTAAAAAATTCGTCCAAAATCTTGATGTCTCCAATCTCTTTTTTGTACGTTTTTTCCACGTGTCTTGACATCCAATGTATCCCTGCAAAGTTTGGTGAAGATCTGAGTATGTAGTTTTTGACCTTATATGGAACCTCCTTTCTGAAAATTTGAGAATTCTTAAAAAATTCGTCCAAAATCTTGATGTCTCCAATCTCTTGTTTTGTACGTTTTTTCCACGTGTCTTGACATCCAATGTATCCATGCAAAGTTTGGTGAAGATCTGAGTATGTCGTTTTTGACCTTATCTGGAACCTCCCATCTGAAAATTTGAAAATTCTTAAAAAATTCGTCGAAAATCTTGATGTCTCCAATCTTTTGTTTTGTACGTTTTTTCCACGTGTCTTGACATGCAAAGTATCCCTGCAACGTTTGGTGAAGATCTGAGTATGTAGTTTTTGACCTTATCTGGAACATCCTATCTGAAAATTTGAGAATTCTTAAAAAATTCGTCCAAAATCTTGATGTCTCCAATCTCTTGTTTTGTACGTTTTTTCCACGTGTCTTGACATCCAATGTATCCATGCAAAGTTTGGTGAAGATCTGAGTATGTCGTTTTTGACCTTATCTGGAACCTCCCATCTGAAAATTTGAAAATTCTTAAAAAATTCGTCGAAAATCTTGATGTCTCCAATCTTTTGTTTTGTACGTTTTTTCCACGTGTCTTGACATGCAAAGTATCCCTGCAACGTTTGGTGAAGATCTGAGTATGTAGTTTTTGACCTTATCTGGAACATCCTATCTGAAAATTTGAAAATTCTTCAAAAATTCGTCGAAAATCTTGATGTCTCCAATCTCTTGTTTTGTACGTTTTTTCCACGTGTCTTGACATCCAATGTATTCCTGCAATGTTTGGTGGAGATCTGAGTATGTAGTTTTAGACCTTATCTGGAACCTCCTATCTGAAAATTTGAAAATTCTTCAAAAATTCGTCCAAAATCTTGATGTCTCCAATCTCTTTTTTGTACGTTTTTTCCACGTGTCTCGACCTCCAATGGATCCCTGCAAAGTTTGGTGAAGATCTGAGTATGTCGTTTTTGACCTTATCTGGAACATCCTTTCTGAAAATTTGAAAATTCTTAAAAAATTCGTCGAAAATCTTGATGTCTCCAATCTCTTGTTTTGTACGTTTTTTCCACGTGTCTTGACATCCAATGTATCCCTGCAAAGTTTGGTGAAGATCTGAGTATGTAGTTTTTGACCTTATATGGAACCTCCTATCTGAAAATTTGAAAATTCTTAAAAAATTCGTCCAAAATCTTGATGTCTCCAATCTCTTGTTTTGTACGTTTTTTCCACGTGTCTCGACCTCCAATGGATCCCTGCAAAGTTTGGTGAAGATCTGAGTATGTCGTTTTTGACCTTATCTGGAACCTCCCATCTGAAAATTTGAAAATTCTTAAAAAATTCGTCTAAAATCTTGATGTCTCCGATCTCTTGTTTTGTACGTTTTTTCCACGTGTCTTGACATGCAAAGTATTCCTACAAAGTTTGGTGAAGATCTGAGTATGTAGTTTTTGACCTCATCTGGAACCTCCTATCTGAAAATTTGAAAATTCTTAAAAAATTCGTCCAAAATCTTGATGTCTCCAATCTCTTCTTTTGTACGTTTTTTCCACGTGTCTTGACATCCAATGTATCCCTGCAATGTTTGGTGAAGATCTGAGTATGTAGTTTTTGACCTTATCTGGAACCTCCCATCTGAAAATTTGAAAATTCCTAAAAAATCCGTCCAAAATCTTGATGACCCCAATCTCTTGTTTTGTACTTTTTTTCCACGTGTCTCGACCTCCAATGTATCCCTGCAAAGTTTGGTGAAGATCTGAGTATGTAGTTTTTGACCTTATATGGAACCTCCTATCTGAAAATTTGAAAATTCTTAAAAAATTCGTCCAAAATCTTGATGTCACCAATCCTATGTTTTGTATGTTTTTTCCACGTGTCTTGACATCCAATGTATCCATGCAAAGTTTGGTGAAGATCTGAGTATGTCGTTTTTGACCTTATCTGGAACCTCCCATCTGAAAATTTGAAAATTCTTAAAAAATTCGTCGAAAATCTTGATGTCTCCGATCTCTTGTTTTGTACGTTTTTTCCACGTGTCTTGACATGCAAAGTATTCCTGCAAAGTTTGGTGAAGATCTGAGTATGTAGTTTTTGACCTCATCTGGAACCTCCTATCTGAAAATTTGAAAATTCTTAAAAAATTCGTCCAAAATTTTGATGTCTCCAATCTCTTGTTTTGTACGTTTTTTCCACGTGTCTTGACATCCAATGTATCCCTGCAATGTTTGGTGAAGATCTGAGTATGTCGTTTTTGACCTTATCTGGAACATCCTTTCTGAAAATTTGAAAATTGTTAAAAAATTCGTCCAAAATCTTGATGTCTCCAATCTCTTTTTTGTACGTTTTTTCCACGTGTCTTGACATCCAATGTATCCCTGCAAAGTTTGGTGAAGATCTGAGTATGTAGTTTTTGACCTTATATGGAACCTCCTTTCTGAAAATTTGAGAATTCTTAAAAAATTCGTCCAAAATCTTGATGTCTCCAATCTCTTGTTTTGTACGTTTTTTCCACGTGTCTTGACATCCAATGTATCCATGCAAAGTTTGGTGAAGATCTGAGTATGTCGTTTTTGACCTTATCTGGAACCTCCCATCTGAAAATTTGAAAATTCTTAAAAAATTCGTCGAAAATCTTGATGTCTCCAATCTTTTGTTTTGTACGTTTTTTCCACGTGTCTTGACATGCAAAGTATCCCTGCAACGTTTGGTGAAGATCTGAGTATGTAGTTTTTGACCTTATCTGGAACATCCTATCTGAAAATTTGAGAATTCTTAAAAAATTCGTCCAAAATCTTGATGTCTCCAATCTCTTGTTTTGTACGTTTTTTCCACGTGTCTTGACATCCAATGTATCCATGCAAAGTTTGGTGAAGATCTGAGTATGTCGTTTTTGACCTTATCTGGAACCTCCCATCTGAAAATTTGAAAATTCTTAAAAAATTCGTCGAAAATCTTGATGTCTCCAATCTTTTGTTTTGTACGTTTTTTCCACGTGTCTTGACATGCAAAGTATCCCTGCAACGTTTGGTGAAGATCTGAGTATGTAGTTTTTGACCTTATCTGGAACATCCTATCTGAAAATTTGAAAATTCTTCAAAAATTCGTCGAAAATCTTGATGTCTCCAATCTCTTGTTTTGTACGTTTTTTCCACGTGTCTTGACATCCAATGTATTCCTGCAATGTTTGGTGGAGATCTGAGTATGTAGTTTTAGACCTTATCTGGAACCTCCTATCTGAAAATTTGAAAATTCTTCAAAAATTCGTCCAAAATCTTGATGTCTCCAATCTCTTTTTTGTACGTTTTTTCCACGTGTCTCGACCTCCAATGGATCCCTGCAAAGTTTGGTGAAGATCTGAGTATGTCGTTTTTGACCTTATCTGGAACATCCTTTCTGAAAATTTGAAAATTCTTAAAAAATTCGTCGAAAATCTTGATGTCTCCAATCTCTTGTTTTGTACGTTTTTTCCACGTGTCTTGACATCCAATGTATCCCTGCAAAGTTTGGTGAAGATCTGAGTATGTAGTTTTTGACCTTATATGGAACCTCCTATCTGAAAATTTGAAAATTCTTAAAAAATTCGTCCAAAATCTTGATGTCTCCAATCTCTTGTTTTGTACGTTTTTTCCACGTGTCTCGACCTCCAATGGATCCCTGCAAAGTTTGGTGAAGATCTGAGTATGTCGTTTTTGACCTTATCTGGAACCTCCCATCTGAAAATTTGAAAATTCTTAAAAAATTCGTCTAAAATCTTGATGTCTCCGATCTCTTGTTTTGTACGTTTTTTCCACGTGTCTTGACATGCAAAGTATTCCTACAAAGTTTGGTGAAGATCTGAGTATGTAGTTTTTGACCTCATCTGGAACCTCCTATCTGAAAATTTGAAAATTCTTAAAAAATTCGTCCAAAATCTTGATGTCTCCAATCTCTTCTTTTGTACGTTTTTTCCACGTGTCTTGACATCCAATGTATCCCTGCAATGTTTGGTGAAGATCTGAGTATGTAGTTTTTGACCTTATCTGGAACCTCCCATCTGAAAATTTGAAAATTCCTAAAAAATCCGTCCAAAATCTTGATGACCCCAATCTCTTGTTTTGTACTTTTTTTCCACGTGTCTCGACCTCCAATGTATCCCTGCAAAGTTTGGTGAAGATCTGAGTATGTAGTTTTTGACCTTATATGGAACCTCCTATCTGAAAATTTGAAAATTCTTAAAAAATTCGTCCAAAATCTTGATGTCACCAATCCTATGTTTTGTATGTTTTTTCCACGTGTCTTGACATCCAATGTATCCATGCAAAGTTTGGTGAAGATCTGAGTATGTCGTTTTTGACCTTATCTGGAACCTCCCATCTGAAAATTTGAAAATTCTTAAAAAATTCGTCGAAAATCTTGATGTCTCCGATCTCTTGTTTTGTACGTTTTTTCCACGTGTCTTGACATGCAAAGTATTCCTGCAAAGTTTGGTGAAGATCTGAGTATGTAGTTTTTGACCTCATCTGGAACCTCCTATCTGAAAATTTGAAAATTCTTAAAAAATTCGTCCAAAATTTTGATGTCTCCAATCTCTTGTTTTGTACGTTTTTTCCACGTGTCTTGACATCCAATGTATCCCTGCAATGTTTGGTGAAGATCTGAGTATGTAGTTTTTGACCTTATCTGGAACCTCCCATCTGAAAATTTGAAAATTCCTAAAAAATCCGTCCAAAATCTTGATGACCCCAATCTCTTGTTTTGTACGTTTTTTCCACGTGTCTTGACATCCAATGTATCCCTGCAAAGTTTGGTGAAGATCTGAGTATGTAGTTTTTGACCTTATCTGGAACCTCCTATCTGAAAATTTGAAAATTCTTAAAAAATTCGTCCAAAATCTTGATGTCTCCAATCTCTTGTTTTGTACGTTTTTTCCACGTGTCTTGATATCCAATGTATCCCTGCAAAGTTTGGTGAAGATCTGAGTATGTCGTTTTTGACCTTATCTGGAACATCCTTTCTGAAAATTTGAAAATTGTTAAAAAATTCGTCCAAAATCTTGATGTCTCCAATCTCTTTTTTGTACGTTTTTTCCACGTGTCTTGACATCCAATGTATCCCTGCAAAGTTTGGTGAAGATCTGAGTATGTAGTTTTTGACCTTATCTGGAACCTCCCATCTGAAAATTTGAAAATTCTTAAAAAATTCGACCAAAATCTTGATGTCTCCAATCTTTTGTTTTGTACGATTTTTTCCACGTGTCTTGACACATAATGTATCCATGCAAAGTTTGGTGAAGATCTGAGTATGTAGTTTTTGACCGTATATGGAACCTCCTATCTGAAAATTTGAAAATTCTTAAAAAATTCGTCCAAAATCTTGATGTCTCCAATCTCTTGTTTTGTACGTTTTTTCCACGTGCCTTGACATCCAATGTATCCCTGCAAAGTTTGGTGAAGATCTGAGTATGTAGTTTTTGACCTTATCTGGAACCTCCCATCTGAAAATTTGAAAATTCCTAAAAAATCCGTGCAAAATCTTGATGACCCCAATCTCTTGTTTTGTACGTTTTTTCCACGTGTCTTGACATCCAATGTATCCATGCAAAGTTTGGTGAAGATCTGAGTATGTCGTTTTTGACCTTATCTGGAACCTCCCATCTGAAAATTTGAAAATTCTTAAAAAATTCGTCGAAAATCTTGATGTCTCCAATCTCTTGTTTTGTACGTTTTTTCCACGTGTCTTGACATGCAAAGTATCCCTGCAACGTTTGGTGAAGATCTGAGTATGTAGTTTTTGACCTTATCTGGAACCTCCTATCTGAAAATTTGAAAATTCTTCAAAAATTCGTCGAAAATCTTGATGTCTCCAATCTCTTGTTTTGTACGTTTTTTCCACGTGACTTGACATCCAATGTATCCCTGCAATGTTTGGTGGAGATCTGAGTATGTAGTTTTTGACCTTATCTGGGACCTCCTATCAGAAAATTTGAAAATTCTTCAAAAATTCGTCCAAAATCTTGATGTCTCCAATCTCTTGTTTTGTACGTTTTTTCCACGTGTCTCGACCTCCAATGTATCCCTGCAAAGTTTGGTGAAGATCTGAGTATGTCGTTTTTGACCTTATCTGGAACATCCTTTCTGAAAATTTGAAAATTCTTAAAAAATTCGTCGAAAATCTTGATGTCTCCAATCTCTTGTTTTGTACGTTTTTTCCACGTGTCTTGACATCCAATGTATCCCTGCAAAGTTTGGTGAAGATCTGAGTATGTAGTTTTTGACCTTATATGGAACCTCCTTTCTGAAAATTTGAAAATTCTCAAAAAATTCGTCCATAATCTTGATGTCTCCAATCTCTTGTTTTGTACGTTTTTTCCACGTGTCTTGACATCCAATGTATCCCTGCAAAGTTTGGTGAAGATCTGAGTATGTAGTTTTTGACCTTATATGGAACCTCCTATCTGAAAATTTGAAAATTCTTAAAAAATTCATCCAAAATCTTGATGTCACCAATCCTATGTTTTGTATGTTTTTTCCACGTGTCTTGACATCCAATGTATCCATGCAAAGTTTGGTGAAGATCTGAGTATGTCGTTTTTGACCTTATCTGGAACCTCCCATCTGAAAATTTGAAAATTCTTAAAAAATTCGTCGAAAATCTTGATGTCTCCGATCTCTTGTTTTGTACGTTTTTTCCACGTGTCTTGACATGCAAAGTATTCCTGCAAAGTTTGGTGAAGATCTGAGTATGTAGTTTTTGACCTCATCTGGAACCTCCTATCTGAAAATTTGAAAATTCTTAAAAAATTCGTCCAAAATTTTGATGTCTCCAATCTCTTGTTTTGTACGTTTTTTCCACGTGTCTTGACATCCAATGTATCCCTGCAATGTTTGGTGAAGATCTGAGTATGTAGTTTTTGACCTTATCTGGAACCTCCCATCTGAAAATTTGAAAATTCCTAAAAAATCCGTCCAAAATCTTGATGACCCCAATCTCTTGTTTTGTACGTTTTTTCCACGTGTCTTGACATCCAATGTATCCCTGCAAAGTTTGGTGAAGATCTGAGTATGTAGTTTTTGACCTTATCTGGAACCTCCTATCTGAAAATTTGAAAATTCTTAAAAAATTCGTCCAAAATCTTGATGTCTCCAATCTCTTGTTTTGTACGTTTTTTCCACGTGTCTTGATATCCAATGTATCCCTGCAAAGTTTGGTGAAGATCTGAGTATGTCGTTTTTGACCTTATCTGGAACATCCTTTCTGAAAATTTGAAAATTGTTAAAAAATTCGTCCAAAATCTTGATGTCTCCAATCTCTTTTTTGTACGTTTTTTCCACGTGTCTTGACATCCAATGTATCCCTGCAAAGTTTGGTGAAGATCTGAGTATGTAGTTTTTGACCTTATCTGGAACCTCCCATCTGAAAATTTGAAAATTCTTAAAAAATTCGTCCAAAATCTTGATGTCTCCAATCTTTTGTTTTGTACGTTTTTTCCACGTGTCTTGACACATAATGTATCCATGCAAAGTTTGGTGAAGATCTGAGTATGTAGTTTTTGACCTTATATGGAACCTCCTATCTGAAAATTTGAAAATTCTTAAAAAATTCGTCCAAAATCTTGATGTCTCCAATCTCTTGTTTTGTACGTTTTTTCCACGTGTCTTGACATCCAATGTATCCCTGCAAAGTTTGGTGAAGATCTGAGTATGTAGTTTTTGACCTTATCTGGAACCTCCCATCTGAAAATTTGAAAATTCCTAAAAAATCCGTGCAAAATCTTGATGACCCCAATCTCTTGTTTTGTACGTTTTTTCCACGTGTCTTGACATCCAATGTATTCCTGCAATGTTTTGTGAAGATCTGAGTATGTAGTTTTTGACCTTATATGGAACCTCCTATCTGAAAATTTGAAAATTCTTAAAAAATTCGACCAAAATCTTGATGTTCCGAATCCTATGTTTTGTATGTTTTTTCCACGTGTCTTGACATCCAATGTATCCATGCAAAGTTTGGTGAAGATCTGAGTATGTAGTTTTTGACCTTATATTGAACCTCCCATCTGAAAATTTGAAAATTCTTAAAAAATTCGTCCAAAATCTTGATGACCCCAATCTCTTGTTTTGTACGTTTTTTCCACGTGTCTTGACATCCAAAGTATCCCTGCAAAGTTTGGTGAAGATCTGAGTATGTAGTTTTTGACCTTATATGGAACCTCCTTTCTGAAAATTTGAGAATTCTTAAAAAATTCGTCCAAAATCTTGATGTCTCCAATCTCTTGTTTTGTACGTTTTTTCCACGTGTCTTGACATCCAATGTATCCATGCAAAGTTTGGTGAAGATCTGAGTATGTCGTTTTTGACCTTATCTGGAACCTCCCATCTGAAAATTTGAAAATTCTTAAAAAATTCGTCGAAAATCTTGATGTCTCCAATCTTTTGTTTTGTACGTTTTTTCCACGTGTCTTGACATGCAAAGTATCCCTGCAACGTTTGGTGAAGATCTGAGTATGTAGTTTTTGACCTTATCTGGAACCTCCTATCTGAAAATTTGACAATTCTTCAAAAATTCGTCGAAAATCTTGATGTCTCCAATCTCTTGTTTTGTACGTTTTTTCCACGTGTCTTGACATCCAATGTATTCCTGCAATGTTTGGTGAAGATCTGAGTATGTAGTTTTAGACCTTATCTGGAACCTCCTATCTGAAAATTTGAAAAATCTTCAAAAATTCGTCCAAAATCTTGATGTCTCCAATCTCTTGTTTTGTACGTTTTTTCCACGTGTCTCGACCTCCAATGGATCCCTGCAAAGTTTGGTGAAGATCTGAGTATGTCGTTTTTGACCTTATCTGGAACCTCCCATCTGAAAATTTGAAAATTCTTAAAAAATTCGTCGAAAATCTTGATGTCTCCGATCTCTTGTTTTGTACGTTTTTTCCACGTGTCTTGACATGCAAAGTATTCCTGCAAAGTTTGGTGAAGATCTGAGTATGTAGTTTTTGACCTCATCTGGAACCTCCTATCTGAAAATTTGAAAATTCTTAAAAAATTCGTCCAAAATCTTGATGTCTCCAATCTCTTGTTTTGTACGTTTTTTCCACGTGTCTTGACATCCAATGTATCCCTGCAATGTTTGGTGAAGATCTGAGTATGTAGTTTTTGACCTTATCTGGAACCTCCCATCTGAAAATTTGAAAATTCTTAAAAAATTCGACCAAAATCTTGATGTCTCCAATCTTTTGTCTTGTACGTTTTTTCCACGTGTCTTGACACATAATGTATCCATGCAAAGTTTGGTGAAGATCTGAGTATGTAGTTTTTGACCTTATATGGAACCTCCTATCTGAAAATTTGAAAATTCTTAAAAAATTCGTCCAAAATCTTGATGTCTCCAATCTCTTGTTTTGTACGTTTTTTCCACGTGTCTTGACATCCAATGTATCCCTGCAAAGTTTGGTGAAGATCTGAGTATGTAGTTTTTGACCTTATCTGGAACCTCCCATCTGAAAATTTGAAAATTCCTAAAAAATCCGTGCAAAATCTTGATGACCCCAATCTCTTGTTTTGTACGTTTTTTCCACGTGTCTTGACATCCAATGTATTCCTGCAATGTTTGGTGAAGATCTGAGTATGTAGTTTTTGACCTTATATGGAACCTCCTATCTGAAAATTTGAAAATTCTTAAAAAATTCGACCAAAATCTTGATGTTCCGAATCCTATGTTTTGTATGTTTTTTCCACGTGTCTTGACATCCAATGTATCCATGCAAAGTTTGGTGAAGATCTGAGTATGTAGTTTTTGACCTTATATTGAACCTCCCATCTGAAAATTTGAAAATTCTTAAAAAATTCGTCCAAAATCTTGATGACCCCAATCTCTTGTTTTGTACGTTTTTTCCACGTGTCTTGACATCCAATGTATTCCTGCAATGTTTGGTGGAGATCTGAGTATGTAGTTTTAGACCTTATCTGGAACCTCCTATCTGAAAATTTGAAAATTCTTCAAAAATTCGTCCAAAATCTTGATGTCTCCAATCTTTTGTTTTGTACGTTTTTTCCACGTGTCTTGACATGCAAAGTATCCCTGCAACGTTTGGTGAAGATCTGAGTATGTAGTTTTTGACCTTATCTGGAACCTCCTATCTGAAAATTTGACAATTCTTCAAAAATTCGTCGAAAATCTTGATGTCTCCAATCTCTTGTTTTGTACGTTTTTTCCACGTGTCTTGACATCCAATGTATTCCTGCAATGTTTGGTGGAGATCTGAGTATGTAGTTTTAGACCTTATCTGGAACCTCCTATCTGAAAATTTGAAAATTCTTCAAAAATTCGTCCAAAATCTTGATGTCTCCAATCTCTTGTTTTGTACGTTTTTTCCACGTGTCTTGACATCCAATGTATCCCTGCAAAGTTTGGTGAAGATCTGAGTATGTAGTTTTAGACCTTATCTGGAACATCCTTTCTGAAAATTTGAAAATTCTTAAAAAATTCGTCCAAAATCTTGATGTCTCCAATCTCTTGTTTTGTACGTTTTTTCCACGTGTCTTGACATCCAATGTATCCCTGCAATGTTTGGTGAAGATCTGAGTATGTAGTTTTTGACCTTATCTGGAACCTCCCATCTGAAAATTTGAAAATTCCTAAAAAATCCGTCCAAAATCTTGATGACCCCAATCTCTTGTTTTGTACTTTTTTTCCACGTGTCTCGACCTCCAATGTATCCCTGCAAAGTTTGGTGAAGATCTGAGTATGTAGTTTTTGACCTTATATGGAACCTCCTATCTGAAAATTTGAAAATTCTTAAAAAATTCGTCCAAAATCTTGATGTCTCCAATCTCTTGTTTTGTACGTTTTTTCCACGTGTCTTGACATCCAATGTATCCCTGCAAAGTTTGGTGAAGATCTGAGTATGTAGTTTTTGACCTTATCTGGAACCTCCCATCTGAAAATTTGAAAATTCCTAAAAAATCCGTGCAAAATCTTGATGACCCCAATCTCTTGTTTTGTACGTTTTTTCCACGTGTCTTGACATCCAATGTATTCCTGCAATGTTTGGTGAAGATCTGAGTATGTAGTTTTTGACCTTATATGGAACCTCCTATCTGAAAATTTGAAAATTCTTAAAAAATTCGACCAAAATCTTGATGTTCCGAATCCTATGTTTTGTATGTTTTTTCCACGTGTCTTGACATCCAATGTATCCCTGCAAAGTTTGGTGAAGATCTGAGTATGTAGTTTTTGACCTTATATGGAACCTCCTTTCTGAAAATTTGAGAATTCTTAAAAAATTCGTCCAAAATCTTGATGTCTCCAATCTCTTGTTTTGTACGTTTTTTCCACGTGTCTTGACATCCAATGTATCCATGCAAAGTTTGGTGAAGATCTGAGTATGTCGTTTTTGACCTTATCTGGAACCTCCCATCTGAAAATTTGAAAATTCTTAAAAAATTCGTCGAAAATCTTGATGTCTCCAATCTTTTGTTTTGTACGTTTTTTCCACGTGTCTTGACATGCAAAGTATCCCTGCAACGTTTGGTGAAGATCTGAGTATGTAGTTTTTGACCTTATCTGGAACCTCCTATCTGAAAATTTGACAATTCTTCAAAAATTCGTCGAAAATCTTGATGTCTCCAATCTCTTGTTTTGTACGTTTTTTCCACGTGTCTTGACATCCAATGTATTCCTGCAATGTTTGGTGGAGATCTGAGTATGTAGTTTTAGACCTTATCTGGAACCTCCTATCTGAAAATTTGAAAATTCTTCAAAAATTCGTCCAAAATCTTGATGTCTCCAATCTCTTGTTTTGTACGTTTTTTCCACGTGTCTCGACCTCCAATGGATCCCTGCAAAGTTTGGTGAAGATCTGAGTATGTCGTTTTTGACCTTATCTGGAACATCCTTTCTGAAAATTTGAAAATTCTTAAAAAATTCGTCCAAAATCTTGATGTCTCCAATCTCTTGTTTTGTACGTTTTTTCCACGTGTCTTGACATCCAATGTATCCCTGCAATGTTTGGTGAAGATCTGAGTATGTAGTTTTTGACCTTATCTGGAACCTCCCATCTGAAAATTTGAAAATTCCTAAAAAATCCGTCCAAAATCTTGATGACCCCAATCTCTTGTTTTGTACTTTTTTTCCACGTGTCTCGACCTCCAATGTATCCCTGCAAAGTTTGGTGAAGATCTGAGTATGTAGTTTTTGACCTTATATGGAACCTCCTATCTGAAAATTTGAAAATTCTTAAAAAATTCGTCCAAAATCTTGATGTCACCAATCCTATGTTTTGTATGTTTTTTCCACGTGTCTTGACATCCAATGTATCCATGCAAAGTTTGGTGAAGATCTGAGTATGTCGTTTTTGACCTTATCTGGAACCTCCCATCTGAAAATTTGAAAATTCTTAAAAAATTCGTCGAAAATCTTGATGTCTCCGATCTCTTGTTTTGTACGTTTTTTCCACGTGTCTTGACATGCAAAGTATTCCTGCAAAGTTTGGTGAAGATCTGAGTATGTAGTTTTTGACCTCATCTGGAACCTCCTATCTGAAAATTTGAAAATTCTTAAAAAATTCGTCCAAAATTTTGATGTCTCCAATCTCTTGTTTTGTACGTTTTTTCCACGTGTCTTGACATCCAATGTATCCCTGCAATGTTTGGTGAAGATCTGAGTATGTAGTTTTTGACCTTATCTGGAACCTCCCATCTGAAAATTTGAAAATTCCTAAAAAATCCGTCCAAAATCTTGATGACCCCAATCTCTTGTTTTGTACGTTTTTTCCACGTGTCTTGACATCCAATGTATCCCTGCAAAGTTTGGTGAAGATCTGAGTATGTAGTTTTTGACCTTATCTGGAACCTCCTATCTGAAAATTTGAAAATTCTTAAAAAATTCGTCCAAAATCTTGATGTCTCCAATCTCTTGTTTTGTACGTTTTTTCCACGTGTCTTGATATCCAATGTATCCCTGCAAAGTTTGGTGAAGATCTGAGTATGTCGTTTTTGACCTTATCTGGAACATCCTTTCTGAAAATTTGAAAATTGTTAAAAAATTCGTCCAAAATCTTGATGTCTCCAATCTCTTTTTTGTACGTTTTTTCCACGTGTCTTGACATCCAATGTATCCCTGCAAAGTTTGGTGAAGATCTGAGTATGTAGTTTTTGACCTTATCTGGAACCTCCCATCTGAAAATTTGAAAATTCTTAAAAAATTCGACCAAAATCTTGATGTCTCCAATCTTTTGTTTTGTACGATTTTTTCCACGTGTCTTGACACATAATGTATCCCTGCAAAGTTTGGTGAAGATCTGAGTATGTAGTTTTTGACCTTATCTGGAACCTCCCATCTGAAAATTTGAAAATTCCTAAAAAATCCGTGCAAAATCTTGATGACCCCAATCTCTTGTTTTGTACGTTTTTTCCACGTGTCTTGACATCCAATGTATCCATGCAAAGTTTGGTGAAGATCTGAGTATGTCGTTTTTGACCTTATCTGGAACCTCCCATCTGAAAATTTGAAAATTCTTAAAAAATTCGTCGAAAATCTTGATGTCTCCAATCTCTTGTTTTGTACGTTTTTTCCACGTGTCTTGACATGCAAAGTATCCCTGCAACGTTTGGTGAAGATCTGAGAATGTAGTTTTTGACCTTATCTGGAACCTCCTATCTGAAAATTTGAAAATTCTTCAAAAATTCGTCGAAAATCTTGATGTCTCCAATCTCTTGTTTTGTACGTTTTTTCCACGTGTCTTGACATCCAATGTATCCCTGCAATGTTTGGTGGAGATCTGAGTATGTAGTTTTTGACCTTATCTGGGACCTCCTATCAGAAAATTTGAAAATTCTTCAAAAATTCGTCCAAAATCTTGATGTCTCCAATCTCTTGTTTTGTACGTTTTTTCCACGTGTCTCGACCTCCAATGTATCCCTGCAAAGTTTGGTGAAGATCTGAGTATGTCGTTTTTGACCTTATCTGGAACATCATTTCTGAAAATTTGAAAATTCTTAAAAACTTCGTCGAAAATCTTGATGTCTCCAATCTCTTGTTTTGTACGTTTTTTCCACGTGTCTTGACATCCAATGTATCCCTGCAAAGTTTGGTGAAGATCTGAGTATGTAGTTTTTGACCTTATATGGAACCTCCTTTCTGAAAATTTGAAAATTCTCAAAAAATTCGTCCATAATCTTGATGTCTCCAATCTCTTGTTTTGTACGTTTTTTCCACGTGTCTTGACATCCAATGTATCCCTGCAAAGTTTGGTGAAGATCTGAGTATGTAGTTTTTGACCTTATATGGAACCTCCCATCTGAAAATTTGAAAATTCTTAAAAAATTCGTCCAAAATCTTGATGTCACCAATCCTATGTTTTGTATGTTTTTTCCACGTGTCTTGACATCCAATGTATCCATGCAAAGTTTGGTGAAGATCTGAGTATGTCGTTTTTGACCTTATCTGGAACCTCCCATCTGAAAATTTGAAAATTCTTAAAAAATTCGTCGAAAATCTTGATGTCTCCGATCTCTTGTTTTGTACGTTTTTTCCACGTGTCTTGACGTGCAAAGTATTCCTGCAAAGTTTGGTGAAGATCTGAGTATGTAGTTTTTGACCTCATCTGGAACCTCCTATCTGAAAATTTGAAAATTCTTAAAAAATTCGTCCAAAATTTTGATGTCTCCAATCTCTTGTTTTGTACGTTTTTTCCACGTGTCTTGACATCCAATGTATCCCTGCAATGTTTGGTGAAGATCTGAGTATGTAGTTTTTGACCCTATCTGGAACCTCCCATCTGAAAATTTGAAAATTCCTAAAAAATCCGTCCAAAATCTTGATGACCCCAATCTCTTGTTTTGCACGTTTTTTCCACGTGTCTTGACATCCAATGTATCCCTGCAAAGTTTGGTGAAGATCTGAGTATGTAGTTTTTGACCTTATCTGGAACCTCCTATCTGAAAATTTGAAAATTCTTAAAAAATTCGTCCAAAATCTTGATGTCTCCAATCTCTTGTTTTGTACGTTTTTTCCACGTGTCTTGATATCCAATGTATCCCTGCAAAGTTTGGTGAAGATCTGAGTATGTCGTTTTTGACCTTATCTGGAACATCCTTTCTGAAAATTTGAAAATTGTTAAAAAATTCGTCCAAAATCTTGATGTCTCCAATCTCTTTTTTGTACGTTTTTTCCACGTGTCTTGACATCCAATGTATCCCTGCAAAGTTTGGTGAAGATCTGAGTATGTAGTTTTTGACCTTATCTGGAACCTCCCATCTGAAAATTTGAAAATTCTTAAAAAATTCGACCAAAATCTTGATGTCTCCAATCTTTTGTTTTGTACGTTTTTTCCACGTGTCTTGACACATAATGTATCCATGCAAAGTTTGGTGAAGATCTGAGTATGTAGTTTTTGACCTTATATGGAACCTCCTATCTGAAAATTTGAAAATTCTTAAAAAATTCGTCCAAAATCTTGATGTCTCCAATCTCTTGTTTTGTACGTTTTTTCCACGTGTCTTGACATCCAATGTATCCCTGCAAAGTTTGGTGAAGATCTGAGTATGTAGTTTTTGACCTTATCTGGAACCTCCCATCTGAAAATTTGAAAATTCCTAAAAAATCCGTGCAAAATCTTGATGACCCCAATCTCTTGTTTTGTACGTTTTTTCCACGTGTCTTGACATCCAATGTATTCCTGCAATGTTTGGTGAAGATCTGAGTATGTAGTTTTTGACCTTATATGGAACCTCCTATCTGAAAATTTGAAAATTCTTAAAAAATTCGACCAAAATCTTGATGTTCCGAATCCTATGTTTTGTATGTTTTTTCCACGTGTCTTGACATCCAATGTATCCATGCAAAGTTTGGTGAAGATCTGAGTATGTAGTTTTTGACCTTATATTGAACCTCCCATCTGAAAATTTGAAAATTCTTAAAAAATTCGTCCAAAATCTTGATGACCCCAATCTCTTGTTTTGTACGTTTTTTCCACGTGTCTTGACATCCAAAGTATCCCTGCAAAGTTTGGTGAAGATCTGAGTATGTAGTTTTTGACCTTATATGGAACCTCCTTTCTGAAAATTTGAGAATTCTTAAAAAATTCGTCCAAAATCTTGATGTCTCCAATCTCTTGTTTTGTACGTTTTTTCCACGTGTCTTGACATCCAATGTATCCATGCAAAGTTTGGTGAAGATCTGAGTATGTAGTTTTTGACCTTATATGGAACCTCCTATCTGAAAATTTGAAAATTCTTAAAAAATTCGTCCAAAATCTTGATGTCACCAATCCTATGTTTTGTATGTTTTTTCCACGTGTCTTGACATCCAATGTATCCATGCAAAGTTTGGTGAAGATCTGAGTATGTCGTTTTGACCTTATCTGGAACCTCCCATCTGAAAATTTGAAAATTCTTAAAAAATTCGTCGAAAATCTTGATGTCTCCGATCTCTTGTTTTGTACGTTTTTTCCACGTGTCTTGACATGCAAAGTATTCCTGCAAAGTTTGGTGAAGATCTGAGTATGTAGTTTTTGACCTCATCTGGAACCTCCTATCTGAAAATTTGAAAATTCTTAAAAAATTCGTCCAAAATTTTGATGTCTCCAATCTCTTGTTTTGTACGTTTTTTCCACGTGTCTTGACATCCAATGTATCCCTGCAATGTTTGGTGAAGATCTGAGTATGTAGTTTTTGACCTTATCTGGAACCTCCCATCTGAAAATTTGAAAATTCTTAAAAAATCCGTCCAAAATCTTGATGACCCCAATCTCTTGTTTTGTACGTTTTTTCCACGTGTCTTGACATCCAATGTATCCCTGCAAAGTTTTGTGAAGATCTGAGTATGTAGTTTTTGACCTTATCTGGAACCTCCTATCTGAAAATTTGAAAATTCTTAAAAAATTCGTCCAAAATCTTGATGTCTCCAATCTCTTGTTTTGTACGTTTTTTCCACGTGTCTTGATATCCAATGTATCCCTGCAAAGTTTGGTGAAGATCTGAGTATGTCGTTTTTGACCTTATCTGGAACATCCTTTCTGAAAATTTGAAAATTGTTAAAAAATTCGTCCAAAATCTTGATGTCTCCAATCTCTTTTTTGTACGTTTTTTCCACGTGTCTTGACATCCAATGTATCCCTGCAAAGTTTGGTGAAGATCTGAGTATGTAGTTTTTGACCTTATCTGGAACCTCCCATCTGAAAATTTGAAAATTCTTAAAAAATTCGACCAAAATCTTGATGTCTCCAATCTTTTGTTTTGTACGATTTTTTCCACGTGTCTTGACACATAATGTATCCATGCAAAGTTTGGTGAAGATCTGAGTATGTAGTTTTTGACCTTATATGGAACCTCCTAGTTGAAAATTTAAAAATTCTTAAAAAATTCGTCCAAAATCTTGATGTCTCCAATCTCTTGTTTTGTACGTTTTTTCCACGTGTCTTGACATCCAATGTATCCCTGCAAAGTTTGGTGAAGATCTGAGTATGTAGTTTTTGACCTTATCTGGAACCTCCCATCTGAAAATTTGAAAATTCCTAAAAAATCCGTGCAAAATCTTGATGACCCCAATCTCTTGTTTTGTACGTTTTTTCCACGTGTCTTGACATCCAATGTATCCATGCAAAGTTTGGTGAAGATCTGAGTATGTCGTTTTTGACCTTATCTGGAACCTCCCATCCGAAAATTTGAAAATTCTTAAAAAATTCGTCGAAAATCTTGATGTCTCCAATCTCTTGTTTTGTACGTTTTTTCCACGTGTCTTGACATGCAAAGTATCCCTGCAACGTTTGGTGAAGATCTGAGAATGTAGTTTTTGACCTTATCTGGAACCTCCTATCTGAAAATTTGAAAATTCTTCAAAAATTCGTCGAAAATCTTGATGTCTCCAATCTCTTGTTTTGTACGTTTTTTCCACGTGTCTTGACATCCAATGTATCCCTGCAATGTTTGGTGGAGATCTGAGTATGTAGTTTTTGACCTTATCTGGGACCTCCTATCAGAAAATTTGAAAATTCTTCAAAAATTCGTCCAAAATCTTGATGTCTCCAATCTCTTGTTTTGTACGTTTTTTCCACGTGTCTCGACCTCCAATGTATCCCTGCAAAGTTTGGTGAAGATCTGAGTATGTCGTTTTTGACCTTATCTGGAACATCCTTTCTGAAAATTTGAAAATTCTTAAAAAATTCGTCGAAAATCTTGATGTCTCCAATCTCTTGTTTTGTACGTTTTTTCCACGTGTCTTGACATCCAATGTATCCCTGCAAAGTTTGGTGAAGATCTGAGTATGTAGTTTTTGACCTTATATGGAACCTCCTTTCTGAAAATTTGAAAATTCTCAAAAAATTCGTCCATAATCTTGATGTCTCCAATCTCTTGTTTTGTACGTTTTTTCCACGTGTCTTGACATCCAATGTATCCCTGCAAAGTTTGGTGAAGATCTGAGTATGTAGTTTTTGACCTTATATGGAACCTCCTATCTGAAAATTTGAAAATTCTTAAAAAATTCGTCCAAAATCTTGATGTCACCAATCCTATGTTTTGTATGTTTTTTCCACGTGTCTTGACATCCAATGTATCCATGCAAAGTTTGGTGAAGATCTGAGTATGTCGTTTTTGACCTTATCTGGAACCTCCCATCTGAAAATTTGAAAATTCTTAAAAAATTCGTCGAAAATCTTGATGTCTCCGATCTCTTGTTTTGTACGTTTTTTCCACGTGTCTTGACATGCAAAGTATTCCTGCAAAGTTTGGTGAAGATCTGAGTATGTAGTTTTTGACCTCATCTGGAACCTCCTATCTGAAAATTTGAAAATTCTTAAAAAATTCGTCCAAAATTTTGATGTCTCCAATCTCTTGTTTTGTACGTTTTTTCCACGTGTCTTGACATCCAATGTATCCCTGCAATGTTTGGTGAAGATCTGAGTATGTAGTTTTTGACCTTATCTGGAACCTCCCATCTGAAAATTTGAAAATTCCTAAAAAATCCGTCCAAAATCTTGATGACCCCAATCTCTTGTTTTGTACTTTTTTTCCACGTGTCTTGACATCCAATGTATCCCTGCAAAGTTTGGTGAAGATCTGAGTATGTAGTTTTTGACCTTATCTGGAACCTCCTATCTGAAAATTTGAAAATTCTTAAAAAATTCGTCCAAAATCTTGATGTCTCCAATCTCTTGTTTTGTACGTTTTTTCCACGTGTCTTGATATCCAATGTATCCCTGCAAAGTTTGGTGAAGATCTGAGTATGTCGTTTTTGACCTTATCTGGAACATCCTTTCTGAAAATTTGAAAATTGTTAAAAAATTCGTCCAAAATCTTGATGTCTCCAATCTCTTTTTTGTACGTTTTTTCCACGTGTCTTGACATCCAATGTATCCCTGCAAAGTTTGGTGAAGATCTGAGTATGTAGTTTTTGACCTTATCTGGAACCTCCCATCTGAAAATTTGAAAATTCTTAAAAAATTCGACCAAAATCTTGATGTCTCCAATCTTTTGTTTTGTACGTTTTTTCCACGTGTCTTGACACATAATGTATCCATGCAAAGTTTGGTGAAGATCTGAGTATGTAGTTTTTGACCTTATATGGAACCTCCTATCTGAAAATTTGAAAATTCTTAAAAAATTCGTCCAAAATCTTGATGTCTCCAATCTCTTGTTTTGTACGTTTTTTCCACGTGTCTTGACATCCAATGTATCCCTGCAAAGTTTGGTGAAGATCTGAGTATGTAGTTTTTGACCTTATCTGGAACCTCCCATCTGAAAATTTGAAAATTCCTAAAAAATCCGTGCAAAATCTTGATGACCCCAATCTCTTGTTTTGTACGTTTTTTCCACGTGTCTTGACATCCAATGTATTCCTGCAATGTTTGGTGAAGATCTGAGTATGTAGTTTTTGACCTTATATGGAACCTCCTATCTGAAAATTTGAAAATTCTTAAAAAATTCGACCAAAATCTTGATGTTCCGAATCCTATGTTTTGTATGTTTTTTCCACGTGTCTTGACATCCAATGTATCCATGCAAAGTTTGGTGAAGATCTGAGTATGTAGTTTTTGACCTTATATTGAACCTCCCATCTGAAAATTTAAAAATTCTTAAAAAATTCGTCCAAAATCTTGATGACCCCAATCTCTTGTTTTGTACGTTTTTTCCACGTGTCTTGACATCCAAAGTATCCCTGCAAAGTTTGGTGAAGATCTGAGTATGTAGTTTTTGACCTTATATGGAACCTCCTTTCTGAAAATTTGAGAATTCTTAAAAAATTCGTCCAAAATCTTGATGTCTCCAATCTCTTGTTTTGTACGTTTTTTCCACGTGTCTTGACATCCAATGTATCCATGCAAAGTTTGGTGAAGATCTGAGTATGTCGTTTTTGACCTTATCTGGAACCTCCCATCTGAAAATTTGAAAATTCTTAAAAAAGTCGTCGAAAATCTTGATGTCTCCAATCTTTTGTTTTGTACGTTTTTTCCACGTGTCTTGACATGCAAAGTATCCCTGCAACGTTTGGTGAAGATCTGAGTATGTAGTTTTTGACCTTATCTGGAACCTCCTATCTGAAAATTTGACAATTCTTCAAAAATTCGTCGAAAATCTTGATGTCTCCAATCTCTTGTTTTGTACGTTTTTTCCACGTGTCTTGACATCCAATGTATTCCTGCAATGTTAGGTGGAGATCTGAATATGTAGTTTTAGACCTTATCTGGAACCTCCTATCTGAAAATTTGAAAATTCTTCAAAAATTCGTCCAAAATCTTGATGTCTCCAATCTCTTGTTTTGTACGTTTTTTCCACGTGTCTCGACCTCCAATGGATCCCTGCAAAGTTTGGTGAAGATCTGAGTATGTCGTTTTTCACCTTATCTGGAACATCCTTTCTGAAAATTTGAAAATTCTTAAAAAATTCGTCGAAAATCTTGATGTCTCCAATCTCTTGTTTTGTACGTTTTTTCCACGTGTCTTGACATCCAATGTATCCCTGCAAAGTTTGGTGAAGATCTGAGTATGTAGTTTTTGACCTTATATGGAACCTCCTATCTGAAAATTTGAAAATTCTTAAAAAATTCGTCCAAAATCTTGATGTCTCCAATCTCTTGTTTTGTACGTTTTTTCCACGTGTCTCGACCTCCAATGGATCCCTGCAAAGTTTGGTGAAGATCTGAGTATGTCGTTTTTGACCTTATCTGGAACCTCCCATCTGAAAATTTGAAAATTCTTAAAAAATTCGTCGAAAATCTTGATGTCTCCGATCTCTTGTTTTGTACGTTTTTTCCACGTGTCTTGACATGCAAAGTATTCCTGCAAAGTTTGGTGAAGATCTGAGTATGTAGTTTTTGACCTCATCTGGAACCTCCTATCTGAAAATTTGAAAATTCTTAAAAAATTCGTCCAAAATCTTGATGTCTCCAATCTCTTGTTTTGTACGTTTTTTCCACGTGTCTTGACATCCAATGTATCCCTGCAATGTTTGGTGAAGATCTGAGTATGTAGTTTTTGACCTTATCTGGAACCTCCCATCTGAAAATTTGAAAATTCCTAAAAAATCCGTCCAAAATCTTGATGACCCCAATCTCTTGTTTTGTACTTTTTTTCCACGTGTCTTGACATCAAATGTATCCCTGCAAAGTTTGGTGAAGATCTGAGTATGTAGTTTTTGATCTTATCTGGAACCTCCTATCTGAAAATTTGAAAATTCTTAAAAAATTCGTCCAAAATCTTGATGTCTCCAATCTCTTGTTTTGTACGTTTTTTCCACGTGTCTTGATATCCAATGTATCCCTGCAAAGTTTGGTGAAGATCTGAGTATGTTGTTTTTGACCTTATCTGGAACATCCTTTCTGAAAATTTGAAAATTGTTAAAAAATTCGTCCAAAATCTTGATGTCTCCTATCTCTTGTTTTGTACGTTTTTTCCACGTGTCTTGACATCCAATGTATCCCTGCAAAGTTTGGTGAAGATCTGAGTATGTAGTTTTTGACCTTATCTGGAACCTCCCATCTGAAAATTTGAAAATTCTTAAAAAATTCGACCAAAATCTTGATGTCTCCAATCTTTTGTTTTGTACGTTTTTTCCACGTGTCTTGACACATAATGTATCCATGCAAAGTTTGGTGAAGATCTGAGTATGTAGTTTTTGACCTTATATGGAACCTCCTATCTGAAAATTTAAAAATTCTTAAAAAATTCGTCCAAAATCTTGATGTCTCCAATCTCTTGTTTTGTACGTTTTTTCCACGTGTCTTGACATCCAATGTATCCCTGCAAAGTTTGGTGAAGATCTGAGTATGTAGTTTTTGACCTTATCTGGAACCTCCCATCTGAAAATTTGAAAATTCTTAAAAAATTCGACCAAAATCTTGATGTCTCCAATCTTTTGTTTTGTACGTTTTTTCCACGTGTCTTGACACATAATGTATCCATGCAAAGTTTGGTGAAGATCTGAGTATGTAGTTTTTGACCTTATATGGAACCTCCTATCTGAAAATTTGAAAATTCTTAAAAAATTCGTCCAAAATCTTGATGTCTCCAATCTCTTGTTTTGTACGTTTTTTCCACGTGTCTTGACATCCAATGTATCCCTGCAAAGTTTGGTGAAGATCTGAGTATGTTGTTTTTGACCTTATCTGGAACATCCTTTCTGAAAATTTGAAAATTGTTAAAAAATTCGTCCAAAATCTTGATGTCTCCTATCTCTTGTTTTGTACGTTTTTTCCACGTGTCTTGACATCCAATGTATCCCTGCAAAGTTTGGTGAAGATCTGAGTATGTAGTTTTTGACCTTATCTGGAACCTCCCATCTGAAAATTTGAAAATTCTTAAAAAATTCGACCAATATCTTGATGTCTCCAATCTCTTGTTTTGTACGTTTTTTCCACGTGTCTTGACACATAATGTATCCATGCAAAGTTTGGTGTAGATCTGAGTATGTAGTTTTTGACCTTATATGGAACCTCCTATCTGAAAATTTAAAAATTCTTAAAAAATTCGTCCAAAATCTTGATGTCTCCGATCTCTTGTTTTGTACGTTTTTTCCACGTGTCTTGACATGCAAAGTATTCCTGCAAAGTTTGGTGAAGATCTGACTATGTAGTTTTTGACCTCATCTGGAACCTCCTATCTGAAAATTTGAAAATTCTTTAAAAATTCGTCCAAAATATTGATGTCTCCAATCTCTTGTTTTGTACGTTTTTTCCACGTGTCTTGACATCCAATGTATCCCTGCAATGTTTGGTGAAGATCTGAGTATGTAGTTTTTGACCTTATCTGGAACCTCCCATCTGAAAATTTGAAAATTCCTAAAAAATCCGTCCAAAATCTTGATGACCCCAATCTCTTGTTTTGTACGTTTTTTCCACGTGTCTTGACATCCAATGTATCCCTGCAAAGTTTGGTGAAGATCTGAGTATGTAGTTTTTGACCTTATCTGGAACCTCCTCCTATCTGAAAATTTGAAAATTCTTAAAAAATTCGTCCAAAATCTTGATGTCTCCAATCTCTTGTTTTGTACGTTTTTTCCACGTGTCTTGATATCCAATGTATCCCTGCAAAGTTTGGTGAAGATCTGAGTATGTCGTTTTTGACCTTATCTGGAACATCCTTTCTGAAAATTTGAAAATTGTTAAAAAATTCGTCCAAAATCTTGATGTCTCCTATCTCTTGTTTTGTACGTTTTTTCCACGTGTCTTGACAACCAATGTATCCCTGCAAAGTTTGGTGAAGATCTGAGTATGTAGTTTTTGACCTTATCTGGAACCTCCCATCTGAAAATTTGAAAATTCTTAAAAAATTCGACCAAAATCTTGATGTCTCCAATCTCTTGTTTTGTACGTTTTTTCCACGTGTCTTGATATGCAAAGTATTCCTGCAAAGTTTGGTGAAGATCTGAGTATGTAGTTTTTGACCTCATCTGGAACCTCCTATCTGAAAATTTGAAAATTCTTAAAAAATTCGTCCAAAATTTTGATGTCTCCAATCTCTTGTTTTGTACGTTTTTTCCACGTGTCTTGACATCCAATGTATCCCTGCAATGTTTGGTGAAGATCTGAGTATGTAGTTTTTGACCTTATCTGGAACCTCCCATCTGAAAATTTGAAAATTCCTAAAAAATCCGTCCAAAATCTTGATGACCCCAATCTCTTGTTTTGTACGTTTTTTCCACGTGTCTTGACATCCAATGTATCCCTGCAAAGTTTGGTGAAGATCTGAGTATGTAGTTTTTGACCTTATCTGGAACCTCCTATCTGAAAATTTGAAAATTCTTAAAAAATTCGTCCAAAATCTTGATGTCTCCAATCTCTTGTTTTGTACGTTTTTTCCACGTGTCTTGATATCCAATGTATCCCTGCGAAGTTTGGTGAAGATCTGAGTATGTCGTTTTTGACCTTATCTGGAACATCCTTTCTGAAAATTTGAAAATTGTTAAAAAATTCGTCCAAAATCTTGATGTCTCCAATCTCTTTTTTGTACGTTTTTTCCACGTGTCTTGACATCCAATGTATCCCTGCAAAGTTTGGTGAAGATCTGAGTATGTAGTTTTTGACCTTATCTGGAACCTCCCATCTGAAAATTTGAAAATTCTTAAAAAATTCGACCAAAATCTTGATGTCTCCAATCTTTTGTTTTGTACGTTTTTTCCACGTGTCTTGACACATAATGTATCCATGCAAAGTTTGGTGAAGATCTGAGTATGTAGTTTTTGACCTTATATGGAACCTCCTATCTGAAAATTTGAAAATTCTTAAAAAAATCGTCCAAAATCTTGATGTCTCCAATCTCTTGTTTTGTACGTTTTTTCCACGTGTCTTGACATCCAATGTATCCCTGCAAAGTTTGGTGAAGATCTGAGTATGTAGTTTTTGACCTTATCTGGAACCTCCCATCTGAAAATTTGAAAATTCCTAAAAAATCCGTGCAAAATCTTGATGACCCCAATCTCTTGTTTTGTACGTTTTTTCCACGTGTCTTGACATCCAATGTATCCATGCAAAGTTTGGTGAAGATCTGAGTATGTCGTTTTTGACCTTATCTGGAACCTCCCATCTGAAAATTTGAAAATTCTTAAAAAATTCGTCGAAAATCTTGATGTCTCCAATCTCTTGTTTTGTACGTTTTTTCCACGTGTCTTGACATGCAAAGTATCCCTGCAACGTTTGGTGAAGATCTGAGTATGTAGTTTTTGACCTTATCTGGAACCTCCTATCTGAAAATTTGAAAATTCTTCAAAAATTCGTCGAAAATCTTGATGTCTCCAATCTCTTCTTTTGTACGTTTTTTCCACGTGTCTTGACATCCAATGTATCCCTGCAATGTTTGGTGGAGATCTGAGTATGTAGTTTTTGACCTTATCTGGGACCTCCTATCAGAAAATTTGAAAATTCTTCAAAAATTCGTCCAAAATCTTGATGTCTCCAATCTCTTTTTTGTACGTTTTTTCCACGTGTCTCGACCTCCAATGTATCCCTGCAAAGTTTGGTGAAGATCTGAGTATGTCGTTTTTGACCTTATCTGGAACATCCTTTCTGAAAATTTGAAAATTCTTAAAAAATTCGTCGCAAATCTTGATGTCTCCAATCTCTTGTTTTGTACGTTTTTTCCACGTGTCTCGACCTCCAATGTATCCCTGCAAAGTTTGGTGAAGATCTGAGTATGTCGTTTTTGACCTTATCTGGAACATCCTTTCTGAAAATTTGAAAATTCTTAAAAAATTCGTCGAAAATCTTGATGTCTCCAATCTCTTGTTTTGTACGTTTTTTCCACGTGTCTTGACATCCAATGTATCCCTGCAAAGTTTGGTGAAGATCTGAGTATGTAGTTTTTGACCTTATATGGAACCTCCTTTCTGAAAATTTGAAAATTCTCAAAAAATTCGTCCATAATCTTGATGTCTCCAATCTCTTGTTTTGTACGTTTTTTCCACGTGTCTTGACATCCAATGTATCCCTGCAAAGTTTGGTGAAGATCTGAGTATGTAGTTTTTGACCTTATATGGAACCTCCTATCTGAAAATTTGAAAATTCTTAAAAAAATTCGTCCAAAATCTTGATGTCACCAATCCTATGTTTTGTATGTTTTTTCCACGTGTCTTGACATCCAATGTATCCATGCAAAGTTTGGTGAAGATCTGAGTATGTCGTTTTTGACCTTATCTGGAACCTCCCATCTGAAAATTTGAAAATTCTTAAAAAATTCGTCGAAAATCTTGATGTCTCCGATCTCTTGTTTTGTACGTTTTTTCCACGTGTCTTGACATGCAAAGTATTCCTGCAAAGTTTGGTGAAGATCTGAGTATGTAGTTTTTGACCTCATCTGGAACCTCCTATCTGAAAATTTGAAAATTCTTAAAAAATTCGTCCAAAATTTTGATGTCTCCAATCTCTTGTTTTGTACGTTTTTTCCACGTGTCTTGACATCCAATGTATCCCTGCAATGTTTGGTGAAGATCTGAGTATGTAGTTTTTGACCTTATCTGGAACCTCCCATCTGAAAATTTGAAAATTCCTAAAAAATCCGTCCAAAATCTTGATGACCCCAATCTCTTGTTTTGTACGTTTTTTCCACGTGTCTTGACATCCAATGTATCCCTGCAAAGTTTGGTGAAGATCTGAGTATGTAGTTTTTGACCTTATCTGGAACCTCCTATCTGAAAATTTGAAAATTCTTAAAAAATTCGTCCAAAATCTTGATGTCTCCAATCTCTTGTTTTGTACGTTTTTTCCACGTGTCTTGATATCCAATGTATCCCTGCAAAGTTTGGTGAAGATCTGAGTATGTCGTTTTTGACCTTATCTGGAACATCCTTTCTGAAAATTTGAAAATTTTTAAAAAATTCGTCCAAAATCTTGATGTCTCCAATCTCTTTTTTGTACGTTTTTTCCACGTGTCTTGACATCCAATGTATCCCTGCAAAGTTTGGTGAATATCTGAGTATGTAGTTTTTGACCTTATCTGGAACCTCCCATCTGAAAATTTGAAAATTCTTAAAAAATTCGACCAAAATCTTGATGTCTCCAATCTTTTGTTTTGTACGTTTTTTCCACGTGTCTTGACACATAATGTATCCATGCAAAGTTTGGTGAAGATCTGAGTATGTAGTTTTTGACCTTATATGGAACCTCCTATCTGAAAATTTGAAAATTCTTAAAAAATTCGTCCAAAATCTTGATGTCTCCAATCTCTTGTTTTGTACGTTTTTTCCACGTGTCTTGACATCCAATGTATCCCTGCAAAGTTTGGTGAAGATCTGAGTATGTAGTTTTTGACCTTATCTGGAACCTCCCATCTGAAAATTTGAAAATTCCTAAAAAATCCGTGCAAAATCTTGATGACCCCAATCTCTTGTTTTGTACGTTTTTTCCACGTGTCTTGACATCCAATGTATTCCTGCAATGTTTGGTGAAGATCTGAGTATGTAGTTTTTGACCTTATATGGAACCTCCTATCTGAAAATTTGAAAATTCTTAAAAAATTCGACCAAAATCTTGATGTTCCGAATCCTATGTTTTGTATGTTTTTTCCACGTGTCTTGACATCCAATGTATCCATGCAAAGTTTGGTGAAGATCTGAGTATGTAGTTTTTGACCTTATATTGAACCTCCCATCTGAAAATTTGAAAATTCTTAAAAAATTCGTCCAAAATCTTGATGACCCCAATCTCTTGTTTTGTACGTTTTTTCCACGTGTCTTGACATCCAAAGTATCCCTGCAAAGTTTGGTGAAGATCTGAGTATGTAGTTTTTGACCTTATATGGAACCTCCTTTCTGAAAATTTGAGAATTCTTAAAAAATTCTTCCAAAATCTTGATGTCTCCAATCTCTTGTTTTGTACGTTTTTTCCACGTGTCTTGACATCCAATGTATCCATGCAAAGTTTGGTGAAGATCTGAGTATGTCGTTTTTGACCTTATCTGGAACCTCCCATCTGAAAATTTGAAAATTCTTAAAAAATTCGTCGAAAATCTTGATGTCTCCAATCTTTTGTTTTGTACGTTTTTTCCACGTGTCTTGACATGCAAAGTATCCCTGCAACGTTTGGTGAAGATCTGAGTATGTAGTTTTTGACCTTATCTGGAACCTCCTATCTGAAAATTTGACAATTCTTCAAAAATTCGTCGAAAATCTTGATGTCTCCAATCTCTTGTTTTGTACGTTTTTTCCACGTGTCTTGACATCCAATGTATTCCTGCAATGTTTGGTGGAGATCTGAGTATGTCGTTTTTGACCTTATCTGGAACATCCTTTCTGAAAATTTGAAAATTCTTAAAAAATTCGTCCAAAATCTTGATGTCTCCAATCTCTTGTTTTGTACGTTTTTTCCACGTGTCTTGACATCCAATGTATCCCTGCAATGTTTGGTGAAGATCTGAGTATGTAGTTTTTGACCTTATCTGGAACCTCCCATCTGAAAATTTGAAAATTCCTAAAAAATCCGTCCAAAATCTTGATGACCCCAATCTCTTGTTTTGTACTTTTTTTCCACGTGTCTTGACATCCAATGTATCCCTGCAAAGTTTGGTGAAGATCTGAGTATGTAGTTTTTGATCTTATCTGGAACCTCCTATCTGAAAATTTGAAAATTCTTAAAAAATTCGTCCAAAATCTTGATGTCTCCAATCTCTTGTTTTGTACGTTTTTTCCACGTGTCTTGATATCCAATGTATCCCTGCAAAGTTTGGTGAAGATCTGAGTATGTTGTTTTTGACCTTATCTGGAACATCCTTTCTGAAAATTTGAAAATTGTTAAAAAATTCGTCCAAAATCTTGATGTCTCCTATCTCTTGTTTTGTACGTTTTTTCCACGTGTCTTGACACATAATGTATCCATGCAAAGTTTGGTGAAGATCTGAGTATGTAGTTTTTGACCTTATATGGAACCTCCTATCTGAAAATTTAAAAATTCTTAAAAAATTCGTCCAAAATCTTGATGTCTCCAATCTTTTGTTTTGTACGTTTTTTCCACGTGTCTTGACACATAATGTATCCATGCAAAGTTTGGTGAAGATCTGAGTATGTAGTTTTTGACCTTATATGGAACCTCCTATCTGAAAATTTAAAAATTCTTAAAAAATTCGACCAAAATCTTGATGTCTCCAATCTTTTGTTTTGTACGTTTTTTCCACGTGTCTTGACACATAATGTATCCATGCAAAGTTTGGTGAAGATCTGAGTATGTAGTTTTTGACCTTATATGGAACCTCCTATCTGAAAATTTAAAAATTCTTAAAAAATTCGTCCAAAATCTTGATGTCTCCAATCTCTTGTTTTGTACTTTTATTCCACGTGTCTTGACATCCAATGTATCCCTGCAAAGTTTGGTGAAGATCTGAGTATGTAGTTTTTGACCTTATCTGGAACCTCCCATCTGAAAATTTGAAAATTCTTAAAAAATTCGACCAAAATCTTGATGTCTCCAATCTTTTGTTTTGTACGTTTTTTCCACGTGTCTTGACACATAATGTATCCATGCAAAGTTTGGTGAAGATCTGAGTATGTAGTTTTTGACCTTATATGGAACCTCCTATCTGAAAATTTGAAAATTCTTAAAAAATTCGTCCAAAATCTTGATGTCTCCAATCTCTTGTTTTGTACGTTTTTTCCACGTGTCTTGACATCCAATGTATCCCTGCAAAGTTTGGTGAAGATCTGAGTATGTTGTTTTTGACCTTATCTGGAACATCCTTTCTGAAAATTTGAAAATTGTTAAAAAATTCGTCCAAAATCTTGATGTCTCCTATCTCTTGTTTTGTACGTTTTTTCCACGTGTCTTGACATCCAATGTATCCCTGCAAAGTTTGGTGAAGATCTGAGTATGTAGTTTTTGACCTTATCTGGAACCTCCCATCTGAAAATTTGAAAATTCTTAAAAAATTCGACCAATATCTTGATGTCTCCAATCTCTTGTTTTGTACGTTTTTTCCACGTGTCTTGACACATAATGTATCCATGCAAAGTTTGGTGTAGATCTGAGTATGTAGTTTTTGACCTTATATGGAACCTCCTATCTGAAAATTTAAAAATTCTTAAAAAATTCGTCCAAAATCTTGATGTCTCCGATCTCTTGTTTTGTACGTTTTTTCCACGTGTCTTGACATGCAAAGTATTCCTGCAAAGTTTGGTGAAGATCTGACTATGTAGTTTTTGACCTCATCTGGAACCTCCTATCTGAAAATTTGAAAATTCTTTAAAAATTCGTCCAAAATATTGATGTCTCCAATCTCTTGTTTTGTACGTTTTTTCCACGTGTCTTGACATCCAATGTATCCCTGCAATGTTTGGTGAAGATCTGAGTATGTAGTTTTTGACCTTATCTGGAACCTCCCATCTGAAAATTTGAAAATTCCTAAAAAATCCGTCCAAAATCTTGATGACCCCAATCTCTTGTTTTGTACGTTTTTTCCACGTGTCTTGACATCCAATGTATCCCTGCAAAGTTTGGTGAAGATCTGAGTATGTAGTTTTTGACCTTATCTGGAACCTCCTCCTATCTGAAAATTTGAAAATTCTTAAAAAATTCGTCCAAAATCTTGATGTCTCCAATCTCTTGTTTTGTACGTTTTTTCCACGTGTCTTGATATCCAATGTATCCCCGCAAAGTTTGGTGAAGATCTGAGTATGTCGTTTTTGACCTTATCTGGAACATCCTTTCTGAAAATTTGAAAATTGTTAAAAAATTCGTCCAAAATCTTGATGTCTCCTATCTCTTGTTTTGTACGTTTTTTCCACGTGTCTTGACAACCAATGTATCCCTGCAAAGTTTGGTGAAGATCTGAGTATGTAGTTTTTGACCTTATCTGGAACCTCCCATCTGAAAATTTGAAAATTCTTAAAAAATTCGACCAAAATCTTGATGTCTCCAATCTCTTGTTTTGTACGTTTTTTCCACGTGTCTTGACATGCAAAGTATTCCTGCAAAGTTTGGTGAAGATCTGAGTATGTAGTTTTTGACCTCATCTGGAACCTCCTATCTGAAAATTTGAAAATTCTTAAAAAATTCGTCCAAAATTTTGATGTCTCCAATCTCTTGTTTTGTACGTTTTTTCCACGTGTCTTGACATCCAATGTATCCCTGCAATGTTTGGTGAAGATC